>NC_091994.1:27551933-27773348 GCF_044704955.1 Pristiophorus japonicus | reverse complement strand
AGAAGGAGAGGGTGGGGGGGGGGGGGAGAAGGAGAGGGGGGGGGAAGGAAGAGGGGGGGGAAGAGGGGGGAGAGGGAGAGGGTGGGGGGGGGGGAAGGAGAGGGTGGGGGGGGGGGAAGGAGAGGGTGGGGGGGGGAAAGGAGAGGGTGGGGGGGGGGGAAGGAGAGGGTGGGGGGGGGGAAGGAGAGGGTGGGGGGGGGAAGGAGAGGGTGGGGGGGGAAGGAGAGGGTGGGGGGGGGGAAAGGAGAGGGTGGGGGGGGGGAAAGGAGAGGGTGGGGGGGGGAAAGGAGAGGGTGGGGGGGGGGGAAAGGAGAGGGTGGGGGGGGGAAAGGAGAGGGTGGGGGGGGGAAAGGAGAGGGTGGGGGGGAAGGAGAGGGTGGGGGGGGAAAGGAGAGGGTGGGGGGGGGAAAGGAGAGGGTGGGGGGGGGGAGGAGAAGGAGAGGGTGGGGGGGGGGAGGAGAAGGAGAGGGTGGGGGGGGGAGGAGAAGGAGAGGGTGGGGGGGGAGAGGAGAAGGAGAGGGTGGGGGGGGGAGGAGAAGGAGAGGGTGGGGGGGGGAGAGGAGAAGGAGAGGGTGGGGGGGGGGAGAGGAGAAGGAGAGGGTGGGGGGGGGAGAGGAGAAGGAGAGGGTGGGGGGGGAGAGGAGAAGGAGAGGGTGGGGGGGGAGAGGAGAAGGAGAGGGTGGGGGGGAGAGGAGAAGGAGAGGGTGGGGGGGGGGAGAGGAGAAGGAGAGGGTGGGGGGGGGGGAGAGGAGAAGGAGAGGGTGGGGGGGGGGAGAGGAGAAGGAGAGGGTGGGGGGGGAGAGGAGAAGGAGAGGGTGGGGGGGGAGAGGAGAAGGAGAGGGTGGGGGGGAGGAGAAGGAGAGGGTGGGGGGGGAGGAGGAGAAGGAGAGGGTGGGGGGGGAGGAGAAGGAGAGGGTGGGGGGGGAGAGGAGGAGAAGGAGAGGGTGGGGGGGGGGAGGAGAAGGAGGGGGGGGGAGGAGGAGAAGGAGAGGGTGGGGGGGAGGAGAAGGAGAGGGTGGGGGGGAGGAGAAGGAGAGGGTGGGGGGGAGGAGAAGGAGAGGGTGGGGGGGAGGAGAAGGAGAGGGTGGGGGGGAGGAGAAGGAGTGGGTGGGGGGGAGGAGAAGGAGAGGGTGGGGGGGAGGAGAAGGAGAGGGTGGGGGGGAGGAGAAGGAGAGGGTGGGGGGGAGGAGAAGGAGAGGGTGGGGGGGAGGAGAAGGAGAGGGTGGGGGTGGGGGGGGGGAAGGAGAAGGAGAGGGTGGGGGGGGAAGGAGAGGGTGGGGGGTGGGGAAGGAGAAGGAGAGGGTGGTGGGTGGGGGGGGGGGAGAAGGAGAGGGTGGGGTGGGGGGGAGAGGGGTGGGGGGGGAGGAAAGGAGACGGTTCATGTCGGGGGTGGAGGTCAGGTTGGTGTCACGGTCGGGGGCGGGGGTCGTGTCAGGAGGAAGCAGGAGCTGGGCGTGGGAGGCAGCCTTATGCATGTAGCCCCAGTGAGGCCATTCGGCCAGGGCTAGGGTCTGCATGCTTCGGGCCCCTCCCACAGTTTTGGGCGCCTGGAGCTACTGTTTTCAGTGCAGGGACCTAGCTCCGCCCCCCACAGCTCGTGCTGCGCCGCGCCGAGGGCCAGAGGACCTGCAGGGAGCTGGAGAATCTGGAATTTTTTTTTAGGCGCACTTTGTGGCGCGATAAACGGGCGTCCAGGTCGGGGCTGCGCTGTTCTAGGCGTGGCCCGAAACTTGGGCCCTATATTACAGAAACTGACCAGTATAAAAGAAAGAGGTTTATACATCCATGTTAGAGTTGTCAACATCATAAATATAATTTGTAATATTTCCTTGATCAGCAGGAACAACAAGAATTCTAAAATGTTTTGAATACAGTTTTAAACCAAAGGAGGATATATGCTCCCATCGAACAACACTTGGCAGGTCTGATGTGTTCACCTGCAAGATTGGTCGGACAGCTTACGCAACATTGCTAAAATTGCTGGTGCAAGTATGATTTTGGACTTCACATGTACAGTCTTCTAAAGTTAACATAACAAAATCCAAATAAAATCCTTTTAGAAGATTGATCCGGAACCATGCATTTCATACAGTGTAAGCATTTTGGATTATTAATAAGTTAGGCACAAGATAAATAAAGCTTGATGTACAGCTATTTCATTACAGATTTTACTACATTATTTAGAATTAAACACTCTGCAGAAAGAACGGCATCAGAAAATACATAACTTTGATACTGGAGAAAGTTACGACCTCTGGGAATTATGTGTTCAAAACGTCAAGTCCCGTTCACTTTCAACAGACTTTCAGCAGTTTAAGATAAGTTCTGTTAAGACAATGTTGAATTATCTGACTCAGCTTTTTTGCAATTTACTCAATCCATCTGCATACTGAAACTCTGGGCTGTTTTCATACTCAAGCATGTCCAGTGCCACCTCACAGCTCTCTTTCACAACGCGTTCCCCATCATGTAGGTATTCTTTCAATACTTGCATACATGGCTCTTTGGCAATGGATCCTAAAGCTTCTGCACACTCATGACGCACCATAGGACTTTCATCCAGTTTTTTCAATGCTGTTATTAGTTGTGGAATGCTGGCATCATGCTGCATCTGACCAAAGACATAGCCAATTTCGTGTCGAAACAAGGCACTGCTACACTGTAAACCTGGAGGGGAAAATGCACAAGTTACAGTTCACCATCCAAACGCAAATCAAATTACAGTTGTACCTCTCCAGTCCGCACCCTTGGGACCTGACCAGTGCCGGACCAGAGAATTTTCCAGACCACGGGAGGTCATGCCGACCCAAGCGTTGTCAGCAGTATCCTACACTTACCGGGTACTGCTGACAACGACCCGGCCGCGTTCTGTGCATGCGCTGTGCAGAAGCCTACTGTGCAGCATTTCTCAGGCCCAGCTTCAGCACCTCAGTCAGCCGCCGCGCTCCTCATTCCCTCTCCGCGCTGACCCGACCAAGGAGGGAACACTGGAGGCAGCGGGGAGACGAGGAGCAGCCAGCCCCAGGACACAGCGCGGGTTGCGACCCCCCCGCCGGGAATGATGCCGGACCAGAGTCCCGGAATGGAGAGGTACAACCTATATATTAAGATCCTATTTAGAAGTCCTGGCACATCTAAGCCTGGAAAGTCGCCTATAGTGCTGCATGAATAATAAGCCAATTTCCTGCTTCACTGTGGGCATATTTTTCTAAAGCCTATGCAAACAGATAAGTTTTCTATATTTTGTCTGCAAGCAACAGTAAACAGCACCCTGAAATGTGATTATAGCTACTGACATTAAAATGTTTCAAACCAGAATGCTAGCGAACCTACCAGAATCCTGCTTCCTTAAGTAGCTGTTAGTGTAGCTTGGGAGAAAGAATACTAGATTTCCTCCCCCCTCACACACACAACTAATGCTCTAATATTAAATGATTATAAATTGGCCTAATTTTCATCTGCTAGTAATTTGGTTGAGGTGCTTCATCTACTTTAATGTGGCAGCGGTATACAGGACAACGTTACTCTGTTCACCTTAAAAGTTGCAACCCAATTTAGACTTCAGATACTGTAATATGTGTCAGTTTGAATTTTTCGTTGCCATTTTTTACATAAAAAGATCAAGTCCAATGTTCCACTAATACATATCCGCATTACTCCTCCAACTATCTCATTGCAGATTAAAAGTTTCTGCATATTAATTCATCCACTTCTCCATGATGGATTAAAATATTGCTATTTTATTCTTCATATTCAAATCGTGAAACATTCTTAAACCAAGGAAAATCTGAAGGAAAAATATTTGCGGAGTTACGGGGAAACGGCAGGGGAGTGGGACTAGCTGAGAGTTGGCACGGGCTCGACGGGCCGAATGGCCTTCTTCAGTGCTGTAACCATTTTATGAAATCAACTGACCTAAACTATGCTGCACTTTGTTAAAGAGGATAGGCATTTGGGGAAATAGGTATTTTTTTGATAAAAGTATCTGCACAATTTGTGTCTGGTAAAAGTGTTATTATTCCAGCCTGATGGAGATCTGCTATTTTGCACTTAGATCTCCATTGTAGGAAAAAGCTGCTCCACTAACTATAGCCTCGTCTTAGAGCAGCTCAACAGGGAATCTTATATATTTAGATCAGAGTGGCCTGGAACTGATCAGAAGATGCCTAAACTGTCAAAAGCAATAGGAATGTTTACAATAAGTAGTTGAATCATCATATCTTATGTCTTATTCCCAAGATTTTGATAAAATAATGGGGTAAGACATGGGGTAAGAAAATAAATAGTATGCAAAAATATTGACAGGAAGCAAGGAAAAAATTGCATTTACATAGCGCCTTTCACAATCTCAGGACATCCCAAACCATTTCACAGACAATAAAATACATTTGAAGTGTAGTCACTGTTGTAATGTACAGAAATATAGCAGCAAATCTGGGCACAGCTAGGTTCAAATAACAGTGTGAAATAAATGACAATAATTTGTTTTGGGGATGTTGGTCGAGTGATAAATGTTGGCCAGGACACTGGGAGGACTCCCCAGCTTTTTTGTTGTTGAATAGTGCCATGGGATGTTTTATGTCTTCGAGAAGCCAGACAAGGCCTCAGTTTAACGTCTCATTCGAAAGACGGTACCGCCAGCAGCGCAGCCCTCCCACAGTACTGCACTGGAACGTCAGCCTAGATTATGTGCTCAGGTTTCTAAAGTGAGGCTTGAACCCACAACATTCTGATTTAGAGGCAAGAAAATGATCCACCATGTCACTTTGATATACTAGCCCTAAATTCTAACTGTAATTAATGATATGATATGACCAAACAAACTTGATAATACGTACCATCTCCTAAAGCCAGGACTGCTTCTTTACTGCCAATATTCCGCAGGGCAAACATTGCTCTATATCTGTCGAATAAGGGCAAGGATTCATCCAGGAGAGTTTCCCTCAACTTTTTAATATCCTTCTCCAGAGCTGGGGGTGCAGGATCAATTGAAGAGTATTGGCTTTCACTCTGGTCTTTGCTGTTCTGAAGCCATTCAATTCGTTTAACTGCCAGCTGGCAAGTTTCAGCAACCTAAAAAGTGCAATATAAATTAACCATTTAAAAGAAATGTAGGCAAGCCACTTAATCAGATTGTGAGATATCAAAAATAAATTCAAACTATCCAGTCTCCCTAAAACAGTGGTCTTCACTTTCTTTTTTATATTCCATCAAAATAAACTGCCATAAGTTATTGGATTCGGCCAGCACCTTGTTGATCTATTGGGTATATTACTGCTGGGGCTGATACTTTCTGTAATGGTAGTAAAACAGCCCTAAAGGGGTCGTCTTCGTTTGCCAAGATGAAGACCACAATTTTGTACTTTTTCCCCCCCCAACATAAAAATCACCAACTTTTTGTTGACAAACAGCAACTTGAGAATACGTTGTGTTCTCTCTCTCTCCATTTCTACTTTCTCCCCCCCCCCCCCCACCAACATGAGTACAAACAGGGCTTTGCTCTCATACTCACTCATATCCATAGCTATAGATTCAGATTCCAGCAGCACCACAAGACCCAACTCAAACATCACCTGTCGATGCAGATATGGGATCTCGGCAGTTGAATTGTGAGCACACTGCCCTACAGCTGCTATTAGATCTAACCTTCTCTGTTTAGTGAACATACTAAAAAGCTTTGTTTTTTACTAGACTCTCATCAGAATGATGTGCTGTCAGTCTGTGACAGATATTGTCCTTGTAAATCTAAATTGCAGCTTTTCCATGGCTCGAATACCCCTTCTATAATGGGTCAACCAAAGCAGACACAATAATCCAACTATAGTCTAACCAATGACATATAAATGTATCTTTGCCTCCTTGCTTATGTATTTAAAACTTACATTGGTGAAGTCTTGTGATGTTGAGCACAAGCCTCAGCCAGCAGTACTTTTGCTTACTGTGTCTGATGACTGCTCTGTGAAAGAAATTCTTGAAACCTTGTATTGGAACTTTTATTTAGAAAGCCACATTACTATTAGAGAAACGTTCTGCCATTGCTATAGATAGATCAATAAGCAGGACTGTGTAAAGCTGATAACTTTCCCAAATTCTAGAGATCTAATTGCATCATTCATTTGGACCAGCTGATGCAAACGCACCTGAATTTGAAATACATCATGAAGATTCTTCTGGAAATTGAAACATGTGCACTGAACACAAGCAATTCAAAAATGTGGTTTCAGATCTCGTGCTTTACTGTGGTCACTGGATAGCATTCAGATGTGGGAACACTGGCTTAAATTTATTTTTCCTCCTTAGTCTGAGGCAGTGTTCCATGTTGCCCTGGCTGAGATCATCCAACTGAACACAGATCAGGACATGCATTTCGCAATTGTGTACTGCTGTAAACTTGACCAGTAAGAAACTTGAATCAATAGCTCCCAATCGGGATCCAGTAACAAAAAGACAACAGCTGTTAAATCAGGTCCTTGCTGGCAGATCAAACAGGTCAGCATGACACTTTTGAAGCCCATTAAGAAGTGAAATCGTTCCCGTTGGGTAGGAAAGTTCAACAACGGTAATAGTGTGTGGTGGGCGAAGAGAAGACAAAGGAGAGGTGGGAATGTAAGTTGTAAGGAAGATGCAAAGAGGCTTCAAGGGGATTATAGACAGGCTAAGTGAATGGGTAGGAACATGGCAAATGGAATATAATGTGGAAAAATATGAAGTTATCCACTTTGGTAGAAAAAGTAGAAAAGCAGAGTACTTTTCAAATGGAGAGAGATTGGAAAATGTTGGTGTTGAGGGAAATGGATGTTCTTGTACACAAATCACTAAGTTAACATGCAGGTACAGCAAGCAATTAAGAAAGCAAATTGTGTGTTGGCCTGTATTACAAGACGATTTGAGTACAAGAGTAAAGATGTCTTATTGCAATTATATAGGGCCCTGGTGAAACCACACCTGGAGTATTGTGTACAGTTTTGGCCTCCTTACCCAAGGAAGGATATACTTGCCGATGGAGGGAGTACAACAAAGGTTCACCAGACAGATTCCTGAGATGGGGGATTGTCCTATGAGGAGAGATTGAGTAGACTCGGCCTATATTCTCTAGAGTTAAGAAGAATGAGACGTGATCTCATTGAAACATACAAAATTCTTACAGGGCTTGACAGGGTCAATGCAGGAAGGATGTTTCCTCTGGCTAGAATCTAGAACCAGGGGTCACAGTCTCAGAATAAGGGGTCGGCCATTTAGGAATGAGATGAGGAGAAACTTCTTCACTCAGAAGGTGGCGAATCTTTAAAAATCTCTACCCCAGAGGGCTGTGGAGGCGCAGTCGTTGAGTATATTCAAGACCGTGATCAATATATGTTTGGATATTAAGGGAATCAAGGGATATGGGGATAGTGCAGGAAAGTGGAGTTGCGGGTAGATCAGCCATGATATTGAATGGCAGAGCAGGCTCAAGGGGCCGAATGGCCTATTCCTGTTCCTATTTGTTATGTTCTTATGTTACATAAATATCACTATTCCAGCACTACTTTTCTATAAAAAATAGTTCTGAAGCTGTGAGGCTCAACAAAGCACCAAACTCTGCAACAAATGTATGACCTAGAACTGCGGCTTGGCTGCAATACTAGGGGAGGACATAATATACCAAGAGGGCATTTTACATCAAACTATCCATAAACCCATTAGCTACTCCTACCACCAAACCCATTTCATAGCAATCAGGTCTTTATCTCCTGTACCCTTTCTTTGCTAGGGGATGAATTGAACCAGCCAATAACCAAGTCACCTTCCCAAGCTGTAACATAAAAGGGCTGAAACTCTCGTGGCTTTTTCCCAAAAACAAGTTTCTTTTCCAGCTTTTAAGCTTCGAAAGATTGGTCACTCTGATCTACACACATCAGAGAGTGGTAATAAATGGGACCAAGCCCATGATTTGCACATGGGAGGGGGGGGGGGGGGGGGAGGAAACAACAATTTAAATATATACTATACTGCTACCTAGCTAAACAGAAGAGGCATTATTGGATTTTATTAGCTTCAGAAGAATTAATTAGTTTTACTTTACATTAAGAGCAAACTAATCTACCATCCACTCAGTGAAATTGAAGGCATGAATAACGCAAACTAAAAAGCTGTCAGTGACTTACTATTTTTTTTACAAGAAAATTATAGTGTACATTTTAAAGTTCATTCTTTTTAAAGCAATGCATGCTGGCAATGCATGATCTGTTGAAAATTAAAACAGGCCTCTGTAATATGATGTAAAAGATTCTTACTTCTATCACAGGATCACGAGAGTAATATCTCAATGTTTCAAGGACCTCTGGTTTTCCGATAGCTCCCAATGCCTCACCTGAAATAACAGCATAACAAAAAAAATTCAATGAAAATAGTTCCCAGAAAAAACAAATTAGTTTGGATGTTCAGTGGTTATCTGCTGCAGTGGATAGTGAATAGGCTGAATGACCACAGGCAGAAAATTGTAGTCAAAAGATCTGAATCTGCTTGGAGACCAGTTATCAGGCACCTCTGACAGCCCAGCATTCCCTCAGTACTGCATTGGAATGTCAACCTAGATTATATGCCCAAGTCTCTGGAATGGGGTTTGAACCCACAACCTTCTGACTCAGACGAGAGTGTGCTACCCACTGAGGTACTGCTGACACTTACAGGATGCTCAACTATTGAAAGCAGATCTAGATGTGTTAAAAAAAATGGGTCCATGTTTGGCAAATGCTGGTTAACTTAGAAAAGTAGTGTTATGCACGTGGACAGATAAAAAAACAAATACATTTACACTCTACAGGCAACAGAATTAAAACAAATAAATAGTGAAAGAAATAGATGTGTATGTTTTCCTAAAGGTTCGTGACCAATGCTGTGAAGCTATAGCTGAAGCAACAATTGTTCTTGGGTGTAATCATTGGAAAGTTCACTATAAAATAAAGCAAATCATTTTGTCCTTGTACAAGACCTTGGTTAGGTCTCAGTTTGAATAGTGTGTCCAGTTTTGTTCTCCTCACATTGTGGGGGATATTGAGACTCTGAAAAATGTGCAGAGGGGGGCCACAAGATTAATTCTCAGTTTGAAACACCTTAGTTTCCCAGATAGGCTCAAAGAGGTGGGTCTGTATACTTTAGACAAGTGTAGACTGTGGTAATTTGATTGAGGTTTATAAAATAATGACAAGCAGGAGGTATCCGATATAGATTAGGGTCTATGCGATCTCCTAGACTAGTTTTGCGCACCTTAAGGGATCAAAGGAATTTTCCAGGCGTTTTTCCGAATTGGCTCAGAGTTTGTATCTGTTTTTTCACCTCTCCCTGGATATTACATGGCTCCAGGCAGATGGGGAGTGTCTGTATTGTGATGCGCCAGGCACTACAATTATATGGGACTGGCTAGATTGATTAATGCGTCTTTACTTGTCTGTCATTTTCATATATTTGTATGTTTAGCAATCTGAACAAACACATTGGCCCAGATTTTGCAATTGATGCGGCTTCATGCGCTGTATAAAATGCAAGTCTTTCTTTCTTTTTTACAACAACAGCGACTATGTTTTAAAAAGTACCTTGTGGGCAGGAAAACACTTTGGGAAGTTCTCATGTTATCTGTTGTAAACTATGAAGTCCCCCACATTGTCCATTTAATCAGAATTTTTAATGGTAACTGAGAATCCAAGAGATTCTGAACATTAAAAATGTAACCAGTACATATACAGACGCAGGTGAATAGATAGATAGTTGCACAGGAACCAGAGTCACAACATATATTTGCTCACAACAGATCCACCCCTTTATATATTCTGAAATAAAATCACCCTACCTCAGGTCTGTCAACCCCAGACACAGTGTAACTACACGCACTAGAAGATTATATAGCACCTTTCAATTCCATTCCCAAAGTGCTTTACAGCCAATGAAGTACTTTTCAAGTATATTCACTGTTGTAATGTAGGAACAACTTGCATTTAGTTAGTGCCTTTAATGTAGTAAAACATCCCAAGGCACTGCACAGGAGCGATCAAACAGAATTTGACCTCTAAAGAACATAAGAATTAGGAGCAGGAATAGGCTATATGGCCCCTCGAATCTGCTCTGCTATTCAATAATAGCATGGCTGATCTTCGACCTCAACTCCACTTTCCTGCCCTATCCCCATATCCCTTGATTCCCTTAGTGCCCAAAAATCTATCGATCTCAGTCTTGAATATACTCAACAACTCAGCATCCACAGCTCTTTGGGGTAGAGAATTCCAAAGATTCACAACTCTGAGAAATTCCTTTTCATCTCAGCCTCAGTCATAATGTTTTATGATTCAATGATTCTAAATGGCCAGCCCCTTATCTTGAGACCATGCTCCCTGCTTCTAGACTCTCCAGGCAGGGAAAGCAGCCTCTCAGCAGCTACCCAGTCAATCTCCCTCAGAATCTTATATGTTTCAATGAGATCACCTCCCAGGTGTGGTCTCACCAAAGCCTTGTGCAATGAAAGTAAGACTTCCTTGCCCCTGCACTCCAGACCCTTGCAACATGCCAATCGCCTTTTCCTCATTTTCAATAGTTATGTAGAAACATAGAAAATAGGTGCAGGAGTAGGCCATTCGGCCCTTCGAACCTGCACCGCCATTCAATGAGTTCATGGCTGAACACGCAACTTCAGTACCCTATTCCTGCTTTCTCGCCATACCCCTTGATCCCCCTAGTAATAAGGACTACATCCAACTCCTTTTTGAATATATTTAGTGAATTGACCTCAACAACTTTCTGTGGTAGAGAATTCCACAGGTTCACCACTCTCTGGGTGAAGAAGTTTCTCCTCATCTCAGTCCTAAATGGCTTACCCCTTATCCTTAGACTGACCCCTGGTTCTGGACTTCCCCAACATTGGGAACATTCTTCCTGCATCTAACCGGTCTAAACCCGTCAGAATTTTAAACATTTCTATGAGATCCCCTCTCATTCTTCTGAACTCCAGTGAATACAAGCCCAGTTGATCCAGTCTTTCTTGATATGTCAGTCCCACCATCCCGGGAATCAGTCTGGTGAACCTTCGCTGCACTCCCTCAATAGCAAGAATGTCCTTCCTCAAGTTAGGAGACCAAAATTGTACACAATACTCCAGGTGTGGCCTCACCAAGGCCCTGTACTCAAATCCCCTCGTTATGAAGGCCAACATGCCATTTGCTTTCTTAATGTAGTTGGAAGGAAGCCCAAAACGGCCCATCTATAATGTGGTTGATTGCTATTTCAAAGAGCAGATTTGCCGCCTGGCGGTGTTGCCAGGGTCAGGGCCCTGGCGCCTCACCTGCTTCATGCCGGACCATGGGCTCCTGGCCGCGGTCCTGCAGCACCTGGGTCAGCACGGGAATGGCGCGCTCGTCCTGCATCTGCCCCAGGCAGTAAGCCAGTTCGTGCTTCAGCAGCGCCGACTCGTCGTCAAACGCTCTGGAGATCCAGTCGATGGCGGCCGAGCCGCCCAGGTTGCGGAGGGTAAACAGCGCCCGGAAACGCTCCTTCAGCGGCTTCGACACGTCCGCCAGCGTCCTCCCGATCGACTCAACCGCCATCCCGTTAAACATTTCCTTCCCGCCGCGTTCTGGGAGCCACATGACACTGATCACCCAGAATCCTCCGGGGCCCATTGGCCCAATCCATGTAGTTTTACTGGGGGGGGGGGGGGGGTTGGACCAACCCATCATATGTGTGGGAGGGTTCAACCACATTCTAAGGCATTTACAACTCTTTTGAATTATACAATGAAACCAAGTGCCCCCTTGTTAAAAGGGGCATAACTAGAAACTGCAAGCTAACTAAAAATGTTTCAGCAAGCCTTACCAATCAAATTAAAATTTGGTTGCCAGGGGGTGATGATGCACTCCAGTCCCTGCGGTGCCCATCTTTCGCGAAAGGCCTCCAGCGTACCCGTGGACACCGCGTGCTCCATCTCCAGGGATACCCTGGTGCAAACGTAGCCACGCAAGAGAGACAGGCAGTCAGGCTGAATGGCCCCCTCGACCGCCCGCTGCCTGGACCTGTCAATGGCCACCTTGGCCAGGCCCAGGAGCAGTCCCGCGAGGAGGCCCTCTGACTTGCCCGCTCCCCTCCGCACCGAGTGCCCAAGGATCAGGAGTGTGGGACTGAAGTGCAGCCAGAAATTGAGGAGCAGCTCCTCCAAATAATGGCAGCGGGGCTGCAACCTCACACATAAGAACATAAGAAATAGGAGCAGGAGTAGGCCATTTCGCCCCTCGAGCCTGCTCTGCCATTTAATATCATGGCTGATCTGATCTTGGGTTCAGGTTCACTTCCCTGCCCGCTCCCCATAACCCTTCACTCCTTTATTGCTCAAAAATCTGTCTATCTCTACCTTATATTCAATGACCCAGCCTCCACAGCTCTCTGGGGCAGAGAATTCCACAGATTTACGACCCCGAGAAGAAATTCCTCTTCATCTCAGTTCTAAATGGGCGACCCCTTATCCTTAAACTATTCCCCCTAGTTCTAGATTCTCCCACGAGGGGAAACATCCTCTCTGCATCTACATTGTCGAGCCCCCTCAGTATCTTATATGTTTCAATAAGATCACCTCTCATTCTTCTAAACTCCAATGAATATAGGCTCAACCTTTCTTCATAAATCAACCCCTTCATCTCAGGAATCAACCTAGTGAACATTCTCTGAACTGCCTCCAATGCAAGTATATCCCTCTTTAAATAAGGAGACCAAAACAGCAAGATTTATATCATCATCATTATAGGCAGTCCCTCAGAATCGAGGAAGACTTGCTTCCACTCTTAACATGAGTTTTTAAATGACTGTACAGTTCAAAACGAGAACTAGTCTCTGTCACAGATAGTCGTTGAGGGAAGGGGTGGGTGGGACTGGTTTACCGCACACTCTTTCCGCCGTCCTCGCTTGATTTCTGCATGCTCTCGGCAACGGGACTCAAGGAGCTCAGCGCCCTCCCAGATGCACTTCCTCCATTTAGGGCAGTCCCTGGCTAGGGACTCCCAGGTGTCAGCGGGGATGTTGCACTTTTATCAGGGAGGCTTTGAGGGTGACCAAAGCAATTTATTAGAGACTTAACATTTGTACAAAAACAAAGTACACTTTAGGACATTTATAGTAAACCACCCAGTGAGAGATTTACAACTTGCAAGAGGCATTTGAGCTAAATAGGCCACCATGTTTCAGCAGTCTGTTTCAGCTAATGCTGAACCACTCACATCAGTTATTATGTGGGCAGATAGAAATGGGTACTGCTGAGTAATATTGCCACATGAAGGTGTAAATGCAACAGTGAGGGTGCTACTATTGGCTTCAGTTTTCCTGGATTAGGGAGAGAAAGATCAGCATGGCTTTTGTACAGTGACCCCGATGAGAAAGGACACTTAGATGCCATGATGAAATCAGACAGCTGTAATGTTAGCCTGCCAAAACTCATCTAGGTTTACACATGAAGAATTGGCACCCTTTCTGTTGCACTCCTGCAAAGTTTGCCATCCTGATAGGTGATCCTCATCTCTATTGCAAACTTTTTAGTCTGTTTTATTGATGCTACTATGCTCATTGTCCCTATGGACATTTATTGCATCTCAGCTGAATATATGTTGTCTTGTATGCTTTTCCATCTCCCTGTACACACTTGAGTATTGAAATCAAGACTCAATACAATTTTTAAAAGTCTAACTCATTCTTTCTCGGGACTTCGAAACTGTAGTACTCGTTACCTACCTCACTTCCCTTTCTTCTACAATCTACACGTTAATAACACTCACAAAGCATAGTATTACTTAAACCACTATTTATAGAATCATAGAAATTAGAGCACAAAATTAAGCTATTTAGCCTCTTGTGTCTCTGCCAGGGTTAGCTCTGCAAATGAACCAGTGTACTCTAATCCTATTCCCCTGCTCTTTCCCCATATCCTTCTACATTTTCAAGTTCTTATTCAATTTTCATTTAAATTGTGATATTGTTATTGCCTTAACAGCTACTTTGGTAAAGTGTTCCATGCGCTAATAAAATTCCAAGTGAATACATGCATCTCCGCCCCCCCCCCCCCCCCCCCATCCCCATTCTTCTAATGATAATCCTGCGTCTATGCCTTTTATTGTGGATTTACCAACCAATGGAAACAATCTTTCACTACATACCCTCTCAAAGCCTTTCAGAATTTTGAAAACCTCTTAAAATTCCTCAATCTATAATCCAGGGGAAAAGCCCCAATTTTTGAGCCTATTTTCATAACTATTAAATTTCATTTTTATCATTCGAAACTTTGCTGTACCCTTTCCGTTGCTCCTTTCTATAATGGGATGCCCAGAATTATATGTAATATTCCAGCTCTGGTCCAATCACAAAGCCAACATCACTTTCTTGGCTTTTATATTCAATGCCCCTACATAAAATCCAGAAGCCATTTGCATTTTATGGCCTTTTCGACCTGCATGCAGACCTTCAAACATCTATGTATCGAGGTCTTTCTGTTACTCTATTATATTTCAATAATTCCATACTGAACTGCATGTCACTTAACTGTTCATTAATGTCCTCCTGCAATCTTAATTTATCTCATCCTCCTTTCTGTGCTTTTTAACCTTATTCCGCATTTCATTTAAAAGAAATGCTTAGGGAGCCAAAACAAATTCCACAAAGAAACATCTGTTACTCTTCTGAACTGTCTCACATCAAGTTTTTATTTACTTCTTCGGTGTTGGATCTCAAATGAGTATACAAGCATAGTTAATTTGCATTTTACCTTCCATCACTAGTTGTAGTTGGAAATCACCTCTATCCTTAACAAATCAATAAATTATTTCCTGTCAACTTTGTTTCATCCATTGGTCCTTTAGGCTACTTTTGCTGTCTTACCTTTCTAGTGTGTTTTTCTTTGCCCTACTTGTCTTTAATGGTGGCTTTTAAAGTTTTTATTCTAACATTTTAAGTTTACCCATGCTTTGTGTGTTTTTCTTTGGTAGTTTATTTATGCATTTCTGTTTCTTCATTTTATTTTTATTTTCCATTTTATCCTCATCAGAATTCATTATTGTTGTCTTTTGATTTTCTAATCTTTAAGTTTCTGGATAAAAGGCCTTTTCCAATAATCACTGCTGCATCTAATCAACTGCAACAGCTGTTAAATCAAATTTAGCTTAAACAGAGAATACAAACAAAAAACATTAAGCATGAATCGCCAGCTGCTATTCAGCTTTCAGCAGCTGCAAGTTTAACCGAATTATTGCAAGATGCCATTTGTATAGTAACAATTGCAATAAGCTTTACCACTATCACAATAAGAAAGGAGACAATGTGTGTTTTATTGAAATAGCATCAGTATACAATATCGAGGCATTCCTAGTCATAGTGATGAAAACCATATTGAAAAATTATCATACATTATTTACAGTTTCCATAAATGCTACTATTACAACCTAAAACTTAAAGGATAACATCTAGCTTTCCTCCAGACCCATAAAGTAAGCAGACAATACCTGACGAATTTCTTCAGCTTGACTGTCAACCTTTCTATCTGTCACTATTTGGTTCGGCTGAGGAAATTCCTCCTGCCCAAGAACACTCAGCCATTCGTTATTAAAACCATCATTATGTTTTTCACAGACATTGTGAAGAATGCAACAGGCAGTGATCATTGTTGGAATCAGTTCAAGGCTACAGTCATTCCTCTTGAGAAGACACTGCCAACGTGCTTTGAGTCGTCCAAATGCATCATCTATCACAGTGTGAGCTTGGCTTAATCTGTAGTTAAACACAAGCTGATGCTGTGATAGTCTTCCTGTTTCTGAGTATGGCTTCAGGAGCCATTCCTGTAATGGATAAGAGCAGCTGCCTATCAGTAGGCATTTCACTGGTGTTCCCATAATGTTTTTCGAGCAGTCAGGGAACAACCTTCCTTCGGTCGCCGTTCGCCATAGATCAGAATTCCTCAGAATTTTTGTATCAAGAGAACTCCCAGAAAATCCAGTACAGACATCCCAGAAATTCCCAGTGTCGTCAACTACACCTTGTAACACAACTGAATGCCATCCCTTTTTATTTAAGTAATCTTTGTGATATTGTGGAGGGGCAATGATGGGTATATGGCAACTATCAATAGCACCAACGCATTGGGGAAAATCCCACCGTCTACCCAATGTCTGAGCCATAATTTCAAATTCTTGATTAGAAGGCATCCTAAGATACAGAGGCTTTAAGAGAGACACAATGGCATAACATACTTCTCTTACACATTTACACACAGTTGATCGGCCTATCCCAAACAAATGACTAATAGTTCTATATTCTACATTGGTAGCAAGACGCCAAAATGCCACTGCGACTCTCTTTTCCAGGGGCAGTGCGGGACGAAGGTGAGTATTTCGGCGAGAAACCATGGGCTTCAGCTTATTACAGATGTGGAAAAATGTTCCCTTAGACATTCTGAAATTTTCCAGCCAATCATTTGGCTGAAATTCCTTCATAACCACACGTTCCCACCAATCGGAGCTTCTCGGCTTACACCAGATCCTTGTACGACAGTTACACCTACTACCTCCACGTGCCATCACCATCTGAAAACATCAAAGAAGAATGCCTTTACAAATGTACTCCTTAAACATTCAGTAATACTGCAGGATTTAAGAGAGATATTTATTTAAAAGTTATATTACAAAGGCCGCTTGCTGCTACAACTAGTTTCTGCTTCCTGAGGTGTACTGGTACCATAACATGTAAAAGGAAATCTTTGCTACGACTGTATTCAAAAGAGGGAATGCTGATGCAGAGAAACTGAATACTTATTCATTTCAGGCACCCGATGCCAGAATCAATTAATTCCAGGTCACATGTTGTACAGCTAACTGTAGCACAAAGTTCTCTCCATTTGTCCTGACAATACGGTAAAGAAAAAGAAAAATAACTGAATTAAATCCAGTTTAAGGGCACCCCTACTAAACCAAGATTCATTTAACATAGGACCCTTACAGTCAGCGCGTAGAGAATGAATTTAAACCACAATCCCAAATGAGAGTAGCCAGTTACTCTGTGCCACTCAGTCTCCCTACATCACTGATCCAGTTTCTCAATAATCTTAAAGAAGAAATGCTACAGCTGTAGGGCATAGCAGGTATTTGAGATAAAATGATGGAATTGTGCAGCATGGGAGGGCATTTGGCCCATGACACCTATTCCAGTCTTCTGAATCATAGAATGGTTGCAGCACAGAAAGCCATTCAGCCTGTCGAGCCCGTGCCGGCTCTCTGCAACAGCGCTTCAGCGAGTCCTACTCCCCATCCATTTCCAGTAGCCAAGCGTTTTTTTCCCCCTTCAGGTACTTATCCAATTCCCTTTTGAAAGCCATGAGCCTGCCTCCACCACCCTTTCAGGTAGTGCATTCCAAATCCTAACCACTCGCTGCGTAATAAAAGTTTTCCCTCATGTCACCTTTGGTGCTTTTGCCAATCAGCTTAAATCTGTGTCCTCTGGTTCTCGACCCTTCCTCCAATGGGAACAGTTTCTCTCTATCTAGATCCATCAAGATACTGAACACCTCTATCAAATCTCCTTTGCTCCAAGGAGAACAACCACACCTTCTCTAATCTATCCACGTAACTGAAGTTCCTCATCCCTGGAACCATTCTCCTAAGTTTTCTACACCCTCTCTAAGGCCTTCACATCCTTCCTATAGTGCAGTGTCCAGAATTGGACACAATACTCCAGCTGAGGACAAACCAGTGCTTTATACAGGTTCATCTTAACTTCCTTGTTTTTGTACTCTATGCCTCTATTTATGAAGCCCAATATCCTCTATGCTTTTTAACCACTTTCTCAACCTACCCTGCTACTTTCAATGATTTGTGCACATATACCCGCAGGTCTATCTGTTCATGCACCCCCTTTAGAATTCTATCCTTCAGTTTATATTACCTCTTCTTGTTCTTCCTACCAAAATATATCACTTTGCATTTTTCTGCATTAAATTTCATCTGTCTCATGTCTGCCCATTTCACCAGCCTGCCTATGTCTTCTTGAAGTCTATCACTATCCTCCTCATGTTCACTATACTTCCAAATTTTGGGTCATCTGAACATTTTGAAATTGTGCCCTGTACACCCACGTCAAAGTCATTAATATATATCAAGAAAAGCAGTGCTCCCAGTACTGACCCCTGGGGAACACCACTCTAGTACAAAAAACAACCGTTCATCACCATTCAGTTTCCTGTCACTTAGCCAATTTTGTATCCATGCTGCCACTGTCCCCTTTATTCTATGGGCTTCAACTTTTCTGGCAAGCTTATTATGTGGCACTTTATCAAACACCTTTTGGAAATCCATGTACACCATATCCACTGCATTGCCCTTGTCAAGCCTCTCTCTATTACATCAAAAAACTCAATCAAGTTAGTTAAACACGATTTGCCTTTAACAAATCCATGCTAGCTTTCCTTAATTAATCCACACTTGTCCAAATGACGATTAATTTTGTCCCCGATTATCATGTCTAAAAGCTTCACCACTACTGAGGTTAAATTAACTGGCCTGGGTTTATCCTTACACGCTTTTTTGAACAAGGGTATAACATTTGCAATTCTCCAGTCCTCTGGCACTATTCCTGTATCTAAGGAGGATTGGAAGATTATGGGCCAGTACTTCCGCGATTTCCACCTGAACTTTGTTCAGCATCCCATCTAGTCCTCATGACTTATCTACTTTAAGTGCAGCCAGCCTTCCTAGTACCTTTCCTCTAACAATTTTTATCCCATCCAGTAACTCCACTACCTCCTCTTTCACTATGTCTTTGGCAGCACCTTCTTCCTTGGTGAAAATGAGAATGTGTGAAAATGTATAAGCAATAGAGACAGTGAAGTGAACAAAGGAATCACGGAAGGATAACTAAAAGAATGTCAGACTGCAAATGTTACAACATCAGCACAAATAACAGACTTGCTCAAGGTCTTAGTTACTAGTCACGCCAGTAAAATTGTAACATTTACAGGCAATGGGTGAGAAAGTTCTTTGTGCAAAACTGTTGCTATAACCACTTGGCCGTATCTAATTGGGCAAGGAAAGCCAGGTATCGGCTCATGAGTGGACAAAAGGAAGGAGGGATCACAAAGGATAGGGTGAACTGAATGTCCCTCAATTGTATTACGTACTGAAAGTGTATAACCGTTGCGCCCCTACATTGTAATGGGGCTTGTCCGAGTGAAGTGGGCGCACTCTGAGGGAGAGCGTTCCTTTGTTCTGATAAGTCCCGGCCGGTGAAACAATTAATAAAGACTGCTTTGTTATAAGCTGCTTTGGTGTTCGTGTGTCAGTGTATTCGCTGAAACAGATTGAGGGAAAAAGAATCCGTATTAACATTTGGTGTCAGAAGTGGGATCTCAACAGACGACTGCCGAAAACTTGCGAATTAAGAGCCAGACTAGCCTTGGACGAGACGGGAGGAAAGTGGCCACTGGAGTGAGTACCCTTTAAAATACCACTTCAGTTTCCTTCAGTTCCAAAAGTCTGAGGAAAGTTTGGCCACTCGCTGGTTCTCAGGTAGTGTCTGAACGAGATCCAGGTCAATCTGGCGAATACCGTCTAAACTTAGGAAATAAGTGTCCAAGTCAGGTGTGACGTCGACCTTGTATATCACTTGGCCCGTCTAGGCACTGATTGGATTTAAATCGCGACGCGGAAGGATAGGGAAATCTGGAACCTAGAACAAATTAAGTAAGGCTTAGGATAGGGAAATCTGGAACCTAGAACAAATTAAGTAAGGCTTATCGCGCGGCGATGCGAACAGGAAAACCGCACGGCGATGCGGAGGGATAGACAATCGCGCGGCGACGCGAACCGCACGATGACGCGGAGGTTAGGGAATTACGTAAAATTAAGCCGCGGGGCGACGCGGGACTGTGTAAATTTAAAATTGTACTTATTCCAGGTACGGCGTCGATCTTGTATATCACTTGGTCCACCTAGGCTCTGGATAAGATTACTTATTCCACCGCGGGGCAACGCGGGGACAATCGGGACTAATTAGGACCCTGATCCTCCGCGGGGCAACGCGAGGATGGGTAATTTAGATAAAACTACGAATTCCCTGAAAGATCATGGATCCAAAAATAGAGCCGGCCAAAACAATTAATTGGAAAGAAGAGAGACTTTTGTGAACGTCTGTTTTAAATGAGAAGTGCTTGTGTGATTTTGACTGCAGAATGAAAGCCTGTTTGGGAAACCGGGGAGTTGTGGTTTGTTTTAGCTCCACCCACTTTTTCAAACAGAGTGAAAGTTTTTTTAACCCTTCGTAGTGTTGTCCTGTTTGTGGGAAGTTTAAAAGTGTGAACCTTATTGAATTACATTTTAAGTTAGGAACGCAGGTGTGGATATATTCGGATGATAAGTTACAGAGCTAGGAAATGCACAAAGGATAGGTTTGTTGAGTAAAAGATAAAAAAATACATGGTCCCGGTGGTTAAAAAAAAAGAATTTATTTGACACGCTCACTTACTTGTCGAAAGAAAACATGCAATGATTGATTACATTGGATTGAAAGACATAAATTTAGTCTCGGAATGAGATAAAGAATGCCTTTTAAAAAAAAAGTTTTAAATAAAGATTGAAATTACAAAGTTTGGATTGGGATTTTGAGATATTCAGAGAAGGCACAGCAAAATACTGAGGTGGATTAAAAAAAAAATTATATTAAATCTGATCTCTAAAAGAAAATAGGAGATATAAAACTAAAAGGTTTGGAAACAATCTAGAAATACCTTCAGGGATCAGGTCAAACTCCTGGGCGAGTGGCGAGCTATCTGCGAAGGTGTAAAAGGGACTTTTGAAAAATGTTAAAAACAGCAAGCTTTAGCAGTTTCTAAGAGACATGGTAACGACCTTGAAACTGGAACAATTGAGATAACGAAAAGCAGCCCTCTCAGCCTACATGCCAGACTTCCCTCTAGTTATGGAAAAGACGGAAAAAAAAGACGCAACCTTGAAAGAAAACAAATACAAAACCTAATTTGAAGAAAGGAGATCTTTAAAAAAAAACGTAACGTACTAAATAGGTGCTGAAAGGAAAAAAAAGTGTTCTGAGATGGAAAAGGACATAACTTATTAAATACTAGCTGATATTTGCCGTGAAAAAGATATTGGCTTAATTGAAAAAATATTTGCCGTGAAAAAGAAATTATGAGAAAGTTCCACTGCAGTTTGAAAAGATGCATCACTTCTGTCAAGTTGGCAGGAAAACGCCACTAAATTAGGACTCTCATTGACAGAAGGAGGACATGTTAAACCCGTAGACGTCTTAAAAAAGAGTGCGCGCAAGAGAAACGTACCAAGAGTTCCACTGGGACCTCTGAGAAACATAGAAACATAGAAACTAGTTGCAGGAGCAGGCCATTCAGCCCTTCGAGCCTGCACTACCATTCAATATGATCATGGCTGATCATGCAACTTCAGTACCTCACTCCCGCCTTCTCTCCATACCCCCTGACCTCCTTACCCACATCTAACTCCCTCTTGAATATATCCAACGAAATGGACTCAACAACTTTCTGTGGTAGAGAATTCCACAGGTTCACAATTCCCTGGGCGAAAAAGTTTCTCCTCATTTCGGTCCTATATGGCTTACCCCTTAGCCTTGGACTATGACTCCATGTTAATGGACTTCCCAACATCGGGAACATTTATCCTGCATCTTACCTTTCCAGTCCTGTCATAATTTTATATGCTTCTATGAGATCCCCTCTCACCCCTCTCATTCTTCTAAATTCCAGTGAGTATAACCCTAGTCGATCCAGTCTTTCTTCATATGTCAGTCCTGCCATCCCGGGAATTAGTCTGGTGAACTTTCGCTGCACTCCCTCAATCGCAAGCACGTCCTTCCTCAGATTAGGAGAACAAAACTGCACACAATACTCAAGGTGTGGTCTCACCAAGGCCCTGCACAACTGCAGTAAGACCTCCCTGCTCCTATACTCAAATCCTCTCGCTATGAAAGCCAGCATGCCATTTGCTTTCTTTACTGCCTGCTGTACCTGCATGCCCACCTTCAGTGACTGATATAGTACCATGACACCCAGGTCTCGTTGCACCTCCCCTTTTACTAATTTGTCACCATTCAGATAATAATCTGTCTTCCTGTTTTTGCCACCAAAGTGGATAACGTCACATTTATCCACATTATACTGCATCTGCAGTTTCTCATCCACCTAATCTATCCAAGTCACCCTGCAGCCTCTTAGCATCCCCCTCACAGCTCACATAGCCACCCAGCTTAGTGTCATCTGCAATCTTGGAGATATTACATTCAATTCTTTCGTCTAAATCATTAATGTATATTTTAAATAGCTGGGGTCCCAGCACTGAACCTTGCAGTACCCCACTAGTCACTGCCTGCCATTCTGAAAAGGACTGGTTTATTCCCACTCTTTGCATCCTGTCTGCCAACCAGTTCTCTATCCACCTCAATACATTACCCCCAATAACGTTTTCTGCCCTTTGGTGTTTCGCAGCTCTACCCATATAGATTCCGCATCATCCAAGCTAATGTCCTTCCTTACTATTGCATTAACATCCTCTTTAACCAGTAACACTACCCCACCTCCTCTTCCTTCCTGTCTATCCTTCCTGAATATTGAATCCCCCTGGATGTTGAATTCCCAGCCTTGGTTACCCTGGAGCCATGTCTCCGTAATCCCAATTACATCATATTCGTTAACAGCTATCTGCGCAGTTAATTCGTCCCCCTTATTATGAATGCTCCTCGCATTGAGACTCAGAGCCTTCAGGCTTGTTTCTAACAAGAAATTAGGGATGTATGCAATAAAGGTACAGCAGTTATCATGGGCTACTTTAATCTACATATTGATCGGGCTAACCAAACTGGTAGCAATGCGGTGGAGGAGGATTTCCTGGAGTGTATTAGGGATGGTTTTCTAGACCAATATGTCGAGGAACCAACTAGATGGCTGGCCATCCTAGACTGGGTGATGTGTAATGATAAAGGACGAATTAACAATCTTGTTGAGAGGCTTAGCCAGTCACGTGATATTCACAAGACTCAATAAAACCCCAGCCAGTTGGGTTCGGGGGATCCACGATGAGGCAGGTGGTTGTGAGCCTAGTGGATGAACTGGTAATGTGTAGTATTAAACCTTTTGCTAATAAACCAACTCGTTCTTAATAGCAATGTGCTGCTATGAATTCTTAAGCAAAGAACCCATGAAGCAAATATATTACAGGTAGCCCTTATCTCAGTTTGAAACCCTTTTCTCACACATGTTGCAAGTCACATTTCAATGTTATTGTCACAATATGAGCTTTGAGGCAATGTTACAGACTCATTACCTAATCTTTCACCAGGAGCCACTGTTCTAAGGAGAAGGCAAACAATGAGAAAGGTATTGATAGACTACGTAGTCAAATGGTTGGCTTTGCATTGACCGAGGCTGATGACGAAATTTAATTTCAGTAAACAAATAGCTATTAAAAATGTGTGGTCTCGTTTTAAATCAATTTTTTAAAAAAAAATTATTTGGCAAGTACTTGAATTAGAAGTTAAAAAAAAAATTTTGGAGTTTAATCTAAAATGCTGCCTTTCCTGATGAGAAGACTTTTATTATGACGGCTTTACTAATGATTTCTGCTGTTTAACGGATTCCTAATTTCTAAGCAAGTTTTGAAGGCACAAAGACTTTTTTTTCAGATGATTACGTGAAGTCACGCAATGACATCAGCTCTTCTTACAAACCTGTAAAGGAGTTTACCCTTTCCAGTGACAGCCGTTTTATACTGAACATTATTAATTTGGATTTCTTAATAGAATAAAGACTCACCTGACAGATAAAGGAAATGGTGGGATAGTCAGAATAAAATAGAACTAGCTTATGTAATAATACTTGCCTGATACAATAAAGAAATAGATACTCAAACAAAACAAACTCAAGAGTTAAAAGGCTAAGATAAATAAGCTGAAAGAGATTTTTTAAAAACGGGACCAGACAGAGACAGATAATACAGTGCACAGCCATAGCACCATCACCTGTGGCAAAAGAGCCAATGCATCCACGGTGGGGAATCCAGAAACCCAACCTAACCCTGACCTCCGATTTCACGGAGTGACCTCGACATGCATGGATTAAAGATGAGTCAGACTAAAACTTTGCAAAAGATAAGTTAGCCTCGGGAAAAACCAATGCCAACCATCCAAGATGTAATTAAAGCACAGGAGGACGCTCCTGAAAAAGATAAACTGTTGTGGAAAGATTATGGATGTACTTATGACAATGTCTCTAAACTCTGGACCACTCCCGCGGAACAGACTTGCATGTCTGAAGAGTTGGCCCTATGGGTTATTGAATGTATGCACTTTGCTACTTATTGTGGAGCAAGGACAACAAGTGACAAGCTTTTGGCCACTTGGTGGCACCCTAGACTCCAGGCGCTGGCCCAGAACATCAGTAGTCGCTGCCTTGTTTGCCAGCAGCATAATCCAGGGAAGGGAGTCCCCTGTGATTGGGGTAAGACGCCTCTACCAGAAGGTCCCTTTGAGACCTTGCAGTTGGACGACATTGAGTTGCAAAGAGTTCAGTGTTACAAATATGTGTTTAGCAAATGGATCGAAGCTTACCCTACCCTGGACAATAAGGCTCAAACTGTTGTTAAGGTGTTAATGAGGGAAATTGTTCCTAGATATGGTATCCCAGCTCGACTGAGTTCCGATAATGGCCCTCACTTTATTGGCCAAGTTAACAAAAAATTCTGTTCCCAGATGAACATTAACCAGCAGCTGCATTGTGCCTACCGACCCCAAGCTGCGGGATTAGTTGAACGTGCTAATCAAACTCTTAAAACCAAGCTTGCAAAACTGGTAGCATCAACTGGACTCAATTGGCTCAAACTCCTTCCCATAGCCCTATTCCAGATCTGAACTACTCCCACCGGCAAGGCTAGACTGACCCCCGCGGAGGTCATTTATGGTAGGCCCCTTAGGACCCCATGGAATCAGAATGTCCCCTCCACTGTCCAGTTCCACCACATGACTGAGGAAATGACCACCTATGTTCTTTCCCTGACTCAGGCTCTGCGAATAGCCCACAACCAAGTTCGAGATGCTCACCTCGACCTCCCAGTTTCGCCCGAATTGTCCCTCGTGGCACCAGGGAAGTATGTCCTGATTAAGAAATGAATTCGAAAAGGATTAGAGCCACGATGGGAGGAGCCTTTTCAGGTGTTACTCACTACCCCCACTGCAGCTAAGGTTGAAGGGAGAAGTGCCTGGGTTCACCTGCATCATTGCAAGCTTATCACTCCTTAACTATCCTCTATATTTATGTTACAGACTTCCTCTATCCCATAGCTGAATAAGTTGAACATTCGGGCAAGCAAAGACGAGCTGCTGAAGGTTGTGTACCTCCAATTCCCCGTTGGACAAACCGGGTCCTTGGGACTCTTGGAACCTGACGGGCCCAGAGGACGTTGGATGATATCCACTTAACCCATAGCTATGGGGTTGTGGATTCTTTTTAGTATAATGGCGTTGGCGGCTTATAACATACAGGGGGCAAGACAACGAAAGGAACTCCGTGTAAACACGTTTCTATATATGTCTTATGTTTATGCGCGAAATGGGAACTTTTCTAGTTGCTGGGTGTGCTCACATATGCCTATACGTTCCAAAGGGGGAATTCCTTTGCGCCCCGTTGCACTGACCCTAACTGAGACTGTATGAAAGGCGGGTCAAGAGAGGGATCACGGAGGGCAGGAGGAGCATCATACCGTTACCGCGTGGACAACCACGGGGACGTCACCGAGTGGGAGAGTGCTGGCTACCCCATTAGTCAAACGTTCCAGGGATGGTACCAACCGCCCTATGACCATAAAAAGGAACCCCCATTCTTGGTCCTGACCAATACCTCGGGGATCGGGAGGCCAAGCGGGACCATATGTTTAACCCGAAATGACACCAGCAGAAAGGGACATATCATAGGGTACAGCGATTGCCCACTAAACCTCAACATCACAACAGGTGCACGAGTCACTATCTTCTCTCACCTTCCGAATAAAACAGGTGGAGGTCTGTGGGCCCAGTCTTGGAACCCCAACACAATATATAAAAAGGCAGCGTATAACGGCATGTATTTTGTGTGTGGGCATAGGGCATACCCCTGGTTACCTAGGCGATGGACAGGGTCCTGCTATTTGGGATATGTGGTTCCATTTGTGCAGCAAACACGTACCCTGGCGGAAGCACATGCCTCCAGCCGACACAGGCGAGCCCTCACCCCCGCCAAAAGGTTCTTTGGGGTCATGATGTTCCCATTCGGGATAGGACGCACCATGGATGAAGTACAGAACCTAAAAAGGGTATTGGAACAGATAGCTAACTATACTGCTGAAGCTCTGGAGGGCATCACGGCCGAAATGATAGCAATACGGACCGTGGCATTACAAAACCGAATGGCCCTCAATTATCTGTTAGCTGAGAAAGGCGGAACATGTGCCCTGATAGGATCTGAATGTTGCACTTACATCCCCGATAATTCAGAAAACATAACCAATCTCGCTGATCACATAAGAAGGGAGGTAAAGAAGTTATCCACCCCTACAGGAGGAGTAGGCTGGTTTGATTGGCTGTTAGGTGGATCCTGGGGATCGTATCTAATGCATGGAGCAATTATTCTCATCGTAGTAATAATTACCTGTTGCTTATTGGTTGCTTTAACCTTTGTTGTAAAGTCATGATGGCAAGGTTAGCAAACCCTCTTGTGGCCATGGGCTCCCGAGTTATGATCCAGCAAACTAAAGACCTACTCGACAAGGAGGATCAGGAAAGAGAGTGCGAACGGATGAATGCGATACTCCTGGAATAGTCACCAGGGTTATCATGGAATGATAAATGGGGGGAATGAGAATGTGTGAAAATGTATAAGCAATAGAGACAGTGAAGTGAACAAAGGAATCATGGAAGGATAACTAAAAGAATGTCAGACTGCAAATGTTACAACATCAGCACAAATAACAGACTTGCTCAAGGTCTTAGTTACTAGTCACGCCAGTAAAATTGTAACATTTACAGGCAATGGGTGAGAAAGTTCTTTGTGCAAAACAGTTGCTATAACCACTTGCCCGTACCTAATTGGGCAAGGAAGGCCAGGTATCGACTCATGAGTGGACAAAAGGAAGGTGGGATCACAAAGGATAGGGTGAACTGAATGTCCCTCAATTGTATTACGTACTGAAAGTGTATAACTGTTGCGCTCCTACATTGTAACAGGGCTTGTCCGAGGGAAGTGGGCGCACTCTGAGGGAGAGCGTTCCTTTGTTCTGATAAGTCCCGGCCGGTGAAACAATTAATAAAGACTGCTTTGTTATAAGCTGCTTTGGTGTTCGTGTGTCAGTGTATTCGCTGAAACAGATTGAGGGAAAAAGAATCCGAATTAACAAAGACAGATGCAAAGTACTCATTTAGTACCTCAGCCATGCCCTCTGCCTCCATGCGTAGGTCTCCTTTTTGGTTCGTAATCAGTCCTACCTCGCTTTACTATTTATATGCCAATAGAATTGAATTCCTTTTTATGTTCGCTGCCAATCTATTCTCATACTCTCTCTTTGCCCCTCTTATTTTCTTTTTCACTCTGAACTTGCTATATTCAGCCTGATTCTCACTTTATTCTCAACCTGACATCTGTCATACCCACTCTTTTTCTGCTTCACCTTACTCTCGCCTCTCTTTCATCATCCAGGAAGCTCTGACTTTGGTTGACCTACCTTTCCCCCACGTGGGAATGTACCTCAACTGTTCTCCAACCATCCCCTCGTTAAAGGTAGCCCATTGTTTGATTACAGTTTTGCCTGCCAATCTTGGATTTCAATTTACCGGGGCCAGATCTGTTCTCAACCCACTGAAATTGTCCTTCCTCCAATTAAGCATTTTTACACTAGATTGTCCTCTGTCCTTTTCCATAGCTAATCTAAACCGTATGATATTTAGTTCCCTAAATATTCTCCTACTGACACTTGCCCTACATCATGCCCCAGAATCAGATCCAACAATGCCTCCTTCCTCGTTGGGCTGGAAACGCACTGATCAAGATAGTTCACCTGAACACACTTCAGAAATTCTTCCCCCTCTATGCCCTTTACACAATTACTATCCCAGTCTATATTAGGATAGTTGAAGTTCCCCAATATCTATAGTTCTTGCACCTCTCTGCAATTTCACTGAAAATTGTCTCCTCTATATCCTTTCCACTAGTTGGTGGCCTATAGGATACATCTAGTAGTGTAATGGCAATTATTTCTTAATTCTAACCATATAGATTCTGTTCTTGACGCCTCCAGGACATCCTCTCTCGCCAGCACTAACATTCTCCTTAACCAATACTGCCACCCCAACTCCTGTCTTTATTCCCTATCTTTCCTGAACACCTTATATGCAGGAACATTTAATACCCAATCCTGCCCTTTTTTGAGCCAGGTACTCCGTTATCACATCAGCAACCTTATTTACCATATTTTGTATGTTTACACACATGCACTGTAAACCCATCTTAGAATACACCCTTCTTGTATTCCGTTAGTCTGATCCCATCTAATATTTTACTATTTCTTATTCCAGTGCTATCTCTCTCTCCCAATCCTTTGTGCACTTTGTTTTTCCCATCTAATAATACATCCTGATGCCCATCCCCCTGCCAAATTAGTTTAACAGCACCTAACAGCACCAGCAAACCCCCAGTGAGGATATTGGTCCTGGCTCTGTTGAGGTGCAACCTGTCCGACCTGTACAAGTCCCACTTCCTCCAGAACTAGTCCCAATGTCCCAGGAATCCAAAGCCCTCCCACCAACAACATCTCTGCAGCTGTTCTGCTCTGTCCTCCTATTTCTATACTCACTAGCTCGTGGCACTGAGATTATTACCTTTGAGGTTCTGCTTTTTAATCTATTTCTTAGCTCCCTAAAATCTGCCACAAAGAGCTCTGCACTTAGTCCCATTCGTCTATCTTCTCCCCATATATTTTATTTGTGTCCTTTCAAATATTTATCGATTTCCTTTTCAAAAACTATTGTGGTGTCTCTACTTCCAGCACTGTTTCTGGTAAAGTATTGCGTATGCAAACAGCCCTCTGCCTAAAAAAAATTCCTAAACTGATTGCAATCAACAATCCCATCTCAATTCCAGTCGTAATTATGGAATATTTCAAAAACAGGTTTAAATGTGTTTCAAACCTCGTATTTTTAAAAAATGTTATATTTAATTTGAGACTTTCCTCCCTGAAATAGCGAAAATCGAAAAAAAGAAAATATATTTGCCCGCCAAAGTCACTCACTTTACAGCATTCATTCTGATACTGCGGATCTGACTGAGATTATAAACTCCTGCTGAGTTTCAGCTATGGCTGCTAAGGCTGGAAAAACAGCACTACCGAGGGGCCGCTTTGAATGGTTATTCTCTTGTTCGTTCGGGCCCCCAGGGTTAGAGCTATAACATTTGCCCAGCACTCAACCCAGGCCGGCAGTCAGAAGAAGTTTTCGCCTTTGTGTCGCTGCACACATTTTTTCTCTCTCGCTCTCCTTCCCTACCAAGATCATCTTCCTCTGGCGCTGCTGGAAATACTGCCTCATTCTCAGCCTCCTCTGCGCGTCGTTCCGCCTCTCGATGCTGGCGCTCTCAAACTCGGCGCGGCGTTTCATTAACAGAAAGAGGAACAAAAACATCAGCGGCACCACCGTCTCGTCCGCCATGTTAGCCTGAGTGCGAGATCTAACCCGGGAAGTGTTCGGGGCCCGGCGCCGCCCTCGCCCCCTTGGCCCGGAACTCCCGCCCACTCGGTGCGTCCTTCGGCAACTCGCACCACATTCCAGGCTACCGTGTGTGAGGAAAAAAAAATGCGCCCGTCGGATCGGAGATTTGAATTATGCTTCCACATCGAATTGAATTGTGATGGCGTTGCCCGGGACTGGGGCCAGGCCCCTGCGCGGTGGGCGAGATTCCGTCGCTATGACAACAAGGCACTTCCTGTAGTGGTTTGAATCTGCGTGACGTCACAAAGGTAACGGTCGGCCCGGCCGAGCCCGGCACCGGAAGGACGGGCCGCCATATTGTGTGGTGGGGGTGGTGAATGTTTCAGGTCTGAGAGGAGGGTGCGAACAGCACCTCAGTGAAAAGAGCAATCCTGGACAGTATGTAACGGCGCGTCCTTAATTCCCATTGCACAGCTCTCCGCGGCCAATCCGGCATCGCAGGTATGGTGATTGTCAGTGTGGTGGGCATGCAGGGGGATGCTGCTGATGCCCACACAGTGCCTCGGTATTTCTCCTAACGCGGTGCCCACGTAGAGTGGACTGGTTTGAATGAGTTTCTTCATGGGCTGAGGTGCTGGGGGGAATTCGTCCTGTCAAGGAGTCCGATTCAAGCTCCCTCAGTACCTACTGTTTTCGGTCCTTTTTGAATCGTTTGAAAAGTGTCTTCCAGCTGCAGCGCGTTGGGATTGTGCTTGTGTTTTTATTCTCATTGAGAATAGCGTGACTTCACTGCAAAGATAAAAGTGCATTGTTCGGTACTATTGCGGGAGTTGTTTCTGCGTGCTTGTTGTTTCTCAAAGGTAACCGAGGTAACTTGCATTTATGTTGCATCGTTCAAGTGCTCATGACGTCCCAACGCCCTTCACAGCTACAGCAACATAACTACTTTTCAAATACTGTCACTATTATATACACAATTTGCGCACAGCAGTTTCCCACAAACAGTACTGCGATAACTGACCAGTTAACTCGGTTACCGTGATATTGGTTAGGGCAGCAGGAGAATGCATCACAGAAAATGCTGGAAATGTTCTGTTTTTATTTCGGATTTCCAGCATCCGCAGTATTTTGCTTTTGTAGGAGAATGCATCAGTTCTTCTAATGTCATGGGATTTTTTTTAAACACCTGAACAGGCAAATGAGGCCTTATTTAATGAACATAATTCAGATGCTGATCGGAAAAGAAAATGCTGGAAACGCTCTGCAGATCCGCCAGCATCTGGAGAGAACAAATGAATTAACGTTTAGAATGTAGGTCAACACTCATTTAATGCCTATCTCCATTTAACAGACAAGATTCTCTATCTGTAGAAAACTGGTTGTCACCAGTATGTTGATTGATACTGATAGCATTTGGAACGAGCCAATGCACTTTAATGGTGGGTAATCCGAAGATGTGCCATCAAATTGCTGCCACTACAAGTGACTGCTGCAACTATCAGCCCTTTTTGTTTGGAAACATGGCAATTGCTAGATGAGAAAAGACCAAGGTCCTTCTAGTTTGTCTTCTGCTATCCTGGTAGTCGCATGATACAACAATAGTGGAGTTGTTGAATAATCATAGAAATCAATCTCTTGATTAGTCTAGAGCAGGCATGATGTGAGGAAAACCCCAATGCTGGACAGCTTTGGGAAACATTGGTTAAAGTCATCTTTTCCTCCTAAGCAGGTTACACTTGTTATGTCTCAAATTATTCATATACTGTATCACAAAGTGTTATTTTCTGAAAGAAATCTATCTAATTTGCATTTTAATGAATTAATACTAACTGCTTCCACTGTCTCACTAGGGAGCCTGTTACATGGATTAACCACTTGCTCACTGAAGTATTGTTTCTGCAGATTAGTTTAGAATTTATACCCCCCTTCAAATGCACACCATGTTTTACTGTTCTGGACAAGGTGAAATAGATTGTCATGGTCTACATTATCTAGTTGATTTAGAATACTAATAACAGCAATCCTAAGATCATAAGAATTAAGAGCAGAAGTAGGGGTCCTTGTGCATGAAACACAAAAAGTTAGGGGCCAAGTTTCGGCCTGAGTTGCTCCTGTTTTTTTTGAGCAACTGGCTTAGAATGGAGTATCTTAGAAATTGCAATTCTCGGCATTTAGTTTGCTCCAGTTCTAGTCAGTTAGAACAGTTTCAGTTTGGATCAGATTTTTTTTTCAAAAGGGGGCGTGTCCGGCCACTTACGCCCGTTTTGAAAGTTAAGGCAGTGAAAACATACTCCAAACTAACTTAGAATGGAGTAAGAGTAGATTTTTGTACGCTCAGAAAAACCTTGTCTACACTTAGAAAATCAAGCGTAGGTTACAAATCAGGCGTTGGGAATGGGGGGGGGGTTTAAAGGGAAGTTTATAAACATTAAACACTTCAGTTTTACAAATAAAGAGCCATCATCAATAATAAATGCTAAATACATCAATAAATCAATCAAAAAAAATTAATAAAAATTTTTAAAAATTAAAAAATCAATAAATAAAACATTTTCTACTTGCCGACGGTAACACCGGGAGTCCTCCAACAGCGTGCTGGGACGCCCCCCCCCCCCCAGTGTGTCTCTGTCAGTGTCTCTATCTCTCTGTCTGTCAGTGTCTGTGTTTCTGACAGGGAGGGGGGTGGAAGAGGAGGGGAGGGAGAGAGGGAGGGGAGGGAGAGAGGGAGGGGGGAGGAAGAGAAAGGAGAGGGAGGCTGAACAGGCCGGGCCCAAGACTTTGGTGAACCTTTGCTGCACCGCCTCCAAGGCACGTATATCCTTCCTTAGATAAGGAGACCAAAACTGTGCACAGTACTCCAGGTATGGTCTCACCAAGGCCCTGTACAAACTCTTGTACTCCAACCCTCTAGCAATAAAGGCCATCATGCCATTTTCCTTCCTGATTGTTTACATAGAAACATAGAAAATAGGTGCAGGAGTAGGCCATTTGGCCCTTCTAGCCTGCACCGCCATTCAATGAGTTCATGGCTGAACATGCAACTTCAGTACCCTATTCCTGCTTTCTTGCCATACCCCTTGATCCCCTAGTAGTAAGGACTTCATCTAACTCCTTTTTGAATATATTTAGTGAATTGGCCTCAACAACTTTCTGTGGTAGAGAATTCCACAGGTTCACCACTCTCTGGGTGAAGAAGTTTCTCCTCATCTCGGTCCTAAATGGCTTACCCCTTATCCTTAGACTGTGTCCCCTGGTTCTGGACTTCCCCAACATTGGGAACATTCTTCCTGCATCTAACCTGTCTAAACCCATCAGAATTTTAAACGTCTCTATGAGGTCTCCTTTCATTCTTCTGAACTCCAGTGAATACAAGCCCAGTTGATCCAGTCTTTCTTGATAGGTCAGTCCCGCCATCCCAGGAATCAGTCTGGTGAACCTTCGCTGCACTCCCTCAATAGCAAGAATGTCCTTCCTCAGGTTAGCAGACCAAAACTGTACACAATACTCCTAGTGTGGCCTCACCAAGGTCCTGTACAACTGTAGCAACACGTCCCTGCCCCTGTACTCAAATCCCCTCGCTATGAAGGCCAACATGCCATTTGCTTTCTTAACCGCCTGCTGTACCTGCATGTCAACCTTCAATGACTGATGTACCATGACACCCAGGTCTCGTTGCATCTCCCCTTTTCCTAATCTGTCACCATTCAGATAATAGTCTGTCTCTCTGTTTTTACCACCAAAGTGGATAACCTCACATTTATCCACATTATACTTCATCTGCCATGCATTTGCCCACTCACCTAACCTATCCAAGTCGCTCTGCAGCCTCATAGCATCCTCCTCGCAGCTTACACTGCCATCCAACTTAGTGTCATCCGCAAATTTGGAGATACTACATTTAATTCCCTCGTCTAAATCATTAATGGACAGTGTAAACAGCTGGGGCCCCAGCACAGAACCTTGTGGTACCTCACTAGTCACTGCCTGCCGTTCTGAAAAGTCCCCATTTACTCCTACTCTTTGCTTCCTGTCTGACAACCAGTTCTCAATCCATGTCAACACACTAACCCAATCCCATGTGCTTTAACTTTGCACATTAATCTCTTGTGTGGGACCTTGTTGAAAGCCTTCTGAAAGTCAAAATACACCACATCAACTGGTTCTCCCTTGTCCACTCTACTGGAAACATCCTCAAAAAATTCCAGAAGATTTGTCAAGCATGATTTCCCTTTCACAAATCCATGCTGACTTGGACCTATCATGTCACACCTTTCCAAATGCACTGCTATGACATTGCTGTATCTGCAAGCTAACCCTGTGTTTCTTGTACTAGGACACCTAAATCTCTGTTTTTTGTACATCTAAATCTCTCAATTATATCACCTAGCCTTCTCTTTTCCAATAGGAACATGCCCAATTTACATGCATTCCATTCCCTCCATCATTCTGGTTGCTATCTTCTGTATCTTTTCAACAAACTTAAATGTTATGTAGCTCAAAAAAACTATCTTCAAACACCACTCTAGTTTAGAAGGACAAAATCTGATTTGTAAATTGAGTTTCAGAATTTGCAACTTTTTATCCAGCACTGTAATGTTAACTGTCTTTCAGAATACCAATATTTTGCACCCATTATACTTTATTGAAATAGAAACATAGGAATTGCTCGACAAAATAAGGCCATTTAGCTTGCGTTCTGCGATTCTGGTGGTTGCATAATACAACGATAATGGAGTTGTTGATTAATCATAGCAATTTATCTCTATCACTTAGTTTATAACAGACCCATTGATGACAGTAAACTTGCCGCTTTCTTAATGAGTGGACTAAACAATCGGTACAGTCCCCATGCGCCTTCAGTTCTATAAATTTAGGGCAATTTGTTTCTTCACTGTATGAGGTAAGTCTCTTACTTTAATTTTCACACCAGTAGAAATTATAAGAAGTTGTTGATTATTGCTCCAAGGTTGTAATAATTACATCGCAATTGTTAATCTGTTGGTTTGAACATTAACGTGCAGCAATACTGATCTTACCTGCCAAGACAGTTGATGTTCCCAAGAACTTAAACATGATACTCCAACTCGGCAATATATATCCTAAAAATAGAAGATACTATCTCAGTCAGTGCAAGATTGAAATATTTTCTCCATACATTTGCTGTAGTAGCTTATTGTTACCTTCCAAGTATTCCGAATGATGTGTTTTCTGTGTCACAGTTCAGTACATCTCAGTTGTCAATGCAAACATCCATGTTGCCAAATGCATCAACAAAATATTTTATCTGTAATTTTTAGAAATTGCAAGCTACTTTCACTTTTTCTCAAAACTACAAATTGTGTCTCACTTCTTATCTGAATAGATGGGATTACTATTGTAGTACTGATTGACTGGGTTTATTTGACAAGAGAGATAAACCTTGCTATCCATTTGAATTTGTTAAGAACATAGGAGAAGAACAATGCAACGTTAAATGGATCAACTTTCATGAAATTAAACTTATAAGAACACTTTTTTAAAAGGGACGAAGAGGTGCGTTTTTGGGAGTCTTTAACACAGAGAGCAAGCCATAGTGTTTTTGGAAGATGGTTCAAGACGACAGTGGCATAAAAGCTGAAACATTGGTCTCCGATGGTAGGACATGGACAAACAGTTATAGGAAGAGAGGAATGGAGGACATGGATTGAGACTTGGAGCGGGAGAAGTCGACACAAATAGGGTATAGTGAGGCTGGTTACGAATTTGAAAACTGGATCAGTTCATTGGGGCATTTGGAGAGAGTGGAACTGGGTCAGAGTTAACCTGCAGAATTCTGGATTAAATAAAAGAAAGAACTTGTATTTATATGACACCCTTCACGTTGGGAATTAAAAAAATTAGTTCATGGGATGTGGGTTTCACTGGCGAGGCCAGTATTTATTGCCCTTAAGAAGATAACATGGTGATGAGCCTCTGCCTTGAACCGCTGCAATCCGTGTGGTGAAGGTACTCCCAAAGTACTGTTGGGGAGGGAGTTCCAGGATTTTGACCCAGCGATGATGAAGGAACGGCGATATACTTCCAATTCAGGATGGTGTGTGACCTGGAGGAGAACGTGAAGGTGGTGGTGTTCCCATGCGTCTGTTACCATCGTCGTTCTATGTGGTGGAGGTCGCAGGTTTGGGAGGTGCTGCTGAAGAAGCCTTGGCGAGTTGCTGCAATGCATCTTGTAGACAGTACACGCTGCAATCATGGTATGCTGGTGGTGGAGGGAGTGAATGTTTAAGATGGTGGATGGGGTGCCAATCAAACTGGCTGCTTTGCCCTGGATGGTGTCGAGCATATGGAGTGTTGTTAGAGCTGCACTCATCCAGGCAAGTGCAGAATATTCCATCACCCTCCTGACTTGTGCCTTGTAGATGATGGAAAGACTTTGGGGGGTCAGGAGGTGAGGCACTCGCCACAGAATATCCAGTCTCTGACCTGCTTTTGTTGCCACAGTATTTGTGGCTGGCCCAGTTAAGTTTACCCCCAGGATGTTGATGGTGGGGGATTCAGCGATGATAATGCTGTTGAGTGTCAAGGGGCGGAGGTTTGCCTCTCGCTTGTTGGAGATAGTCATTGCCTGGCAGTTGGTGTGGTGCAAATGTTAGTTGCTGCTTATCTGCCCAAGCCTGAATGTCATCCCAGACTTGCTGTATGCGGGCATGGACTGCTTCATTATCTAAGGAGTTGCGAATGGCACTGATCACTGTACAGTCAGCAGCGAACATCCCCACTTCTGACCTTATGATGGAGGGAAGGTCATTGATAAAGCAGCTGAAGATGGTTGGGCCTAAGACACTGCCCTGAGGAACTCCTGCAGTGATGTCCTAGGGCTGTGATGATTGACCTCCAACCACCACAACTATCTTCCTTTGTGCTAGGTATGTGGAGATTTTTCCCCCTGCTTACCATTGACTTCAGTTTTACTCTGGCTCCTTCATGCCACATTTGGTCAAATGCTGCCTTGATGTCCAGTGCAGTCATGCTCGCCTCACCTCTGGCATATTCAGCTCTTTTGTCCATGTTTGGACCAAGGCTGTAAAGAGGCCTGGAGCCGAGTGGTCTTGGCAGAACCCAAACTGGGCATCAGTGAGCAGGTTATTGGTGAGCAAGTGCCGCTTGATAGCACTGTCGACGTCACCTTCCATCACTTTGCTGATGATTGAGAGTAATGGGGCGATAATTCTCCAGATTGGATTTGTCCTGCTTTTTGTGTTGTAGCTGTACTGGAACAGCTTGGCTAAAGGCGCAGCTAACAGCCGGGATGTTGTCGGGACCCATAGGCTTTGCGCTGTCATTTCTAGATATCACGTGGAGTGAATCAAATTGGCTAAAGACTGGCTTCTGTGATGATGGGGACCTCAAGCGGAGGCCGATATGGATCATCCATTCGGCACTTCTGGCTGAAGATGGTTGAAAACGCTTCAGCCTGTCCTTTGCGCTCACGTTGCTATTCTATTCAGATCAATTTAGGAACTTTGAGTTGTGAAGAGCAAAATAACACATTGTGAATGAATGATGCTGTTGTTGTTCTGAGTCTACTAATCTATTATGATCACAATGAGTGGTGTCAGTACATAATAGCAAAACAGAGTTCCCTTTTTTGCACCCATTCTGAAAATCGAGCTTTAAGCTCTCCCCACTCTCCCAACAAATTTCCCAATTTCAATAGAGCATTTAGTACTGCATCACTGAAAATTTATCTCTATACCATAGCACCTTTTCACTCAATCAGATTACCAAATTTAGATTGTTTCATGTTGTGAATCCATGCACACTAGAACCTGATGAGGTTACCTCCATTTCATTTCATGTCGGACCTTTACAGATAGCCGAGATAGAGAAATTGTAATGCTATTGTTCAGAGTTAGATTTGAACCCAGGTTGGGGTGAAAAGACAATGGTGGGGAAATTGCGGTCAGAGGCTTCGTACGAACGCCTCCGACCCAGAAAAAATCTGCGGAAGTACCTGGTGGTCTCTGAGGAACTTAAGGTCGGAGGCCTAGATTCGCTGCGCAGCGTACGGGAAGATGCCTTTCAAGTACGCAAGTCCAAGTTGGAGTCACGAGGGCCTGGAACACCAATCACTATGCAGTATTCTCATTGATGGGACTCAATTTTCCCCAATGTTGTTTTTTTGGCGTATTTCAAGGGTTACACACTTTTTTTGGCTCCGGCTATTCCAAAAAAAAACATGAAAGTTTCCCCGTTCTAATGTTTTAAATTGGCACCGCGCAGCCTGTCCTTTAGCTTAGGGGGTTGGAGCCTAATGTCTGTGCCAAAAGAAGGATGCCCCCCCCCACATTCTGCGCATGTGCAAAAAAAAATGATGTTGATTTAAATGACTGCTATGGGTGTGCATGTCCAGTACACCTCCCGGTCTGCATTCGGCCATTTTTAAAGAGCCAGTTTTGAGAGCTGTGTGAAAACTTTAATTCTCAGTGGAAAAAATCAGAGCTGCAATATGCAACGCGGCTCAAGGACCAAGAATTTCTCACGAGGAAGTGGAGGCACTGGTTACTGTAATTGAGGCCAGATGTCATGAAGAAATGCTGCACCAACTTGCAGAAGATTATTGTACAATGGTGACCACCCCGAGGTCTGGAGGCCAATGCAAAAAGAAGTGGCAGGACCTTGGTCAAGTAGTTAGTGTAAGTAATATTTTCACTTATTCACTGGAATTGCAATTGTAAATGTGACCATCTGTATGTCCCACCCAGCAGAAAGACACCCTCTCTTTAAAAAAAAAGTTATATTTTCACCTTTGCAGAGGAAGGTGGCACACAACAAAGGAGAGAGAACTTGAACAGGAGGAGGCCCAGCAAATCTTCACCCACTGACACCCTTGGAAGATAGGGTCACTGCTTTGATGGGTCCTGCCTGGACAAAAGCAACCACCAAGCTGGGCCCACACTCGAGGGAGAGGATAAGTCCTGAACATTCCACATTCTGGTATTGCTAAAAGTTAAGTACTGCACGGGCTAGCCATGCTTCAGTTCATGGGGATATCTTGTCAGTTACGCTTCGGTTAATGCAATGCGCTATCATTCATCATGGTCCTTCAAATGAGCCTGCTGCCTGCGATGTGTGAGCCTACTCATGCCACCCTGCCCCCATCTCTGCTGCTAACCATTGTTCTGTTATATTTTGCAGAACTTGAGGCCAACCATGATGAGGCTGAAGCCGATGCAGAGGAAGATTCAGACGCGGACGCACCTGACGAGGACAACATCTTCCAATCCCACCTTCCATACCAAGAGCATGGGGGTGAGGGGCAGGGGGAGGATGAGGATGATGCCCCCGCTGTTGTACTCACTCTAGAGAAGGTGCTGGTGCTGCCCATTGAGGTGCCAGCCCCTTTGCTGAGTGGTACGAGTGTTGGGACATTTCATGGTCTCATACAGTCTGAGGCTGCGGGTCCCAGTGGGATGCAGCGAGCCACACCCAGGGTGAGGAAGGGAAGGAGAGCTCGACAGCGATCTCCTGAGTTGCAGGATGTAACAGATGTGGTTCAGATGATGGCACTGAGTTGGGAGAGCATTGACCTTACGCGATCACTCCTGGACACCATCAGTGGGGTGGGTGATGAGGTATCGGGACTGTCGGGAGGAGTAACAACACTCTCACGAGAAATGGGAACACTGGACACATGAGGGAGGAAATGTCGCAGGTAGCTGATACACTGTCGGTGAACATGAGGGAGGGAATGTTGCAGGTAGTTCAGACGCTGTCTGGGCACATGAGGGAGGAATGTCGGAGGTAGCTGCTGTAATAAGGGAAGATGCCCAGGCCCCACGCCCATTGACAGAATCAACTGTCACTCCCACTCCAATCCCCAGATCAGCCTCTGAACAGGCCCAAGCCGGGCCTTCCACATTACTGCCTGCCCACGCTGCCCCCCCCCATAAAGAAGTGCACATTGCCCGAGATGTTCAAAAGAATAAGCTTGGTACCACACCGAGAAACGCTGTGCCACCGCCTGTGGGCAGGGATGGTGTCACCAAGACCAAGCGCAGCGAGCGGTCTTAGAATAAGGTGGAGGAAATATGGGTGCAGCCTTTCTTTGTTACTGTTGTAACAGTTCTCAAATTAAAAGTTTTTTGTAAGTGATGTAAATTTACAAGTTTAAAAGTTTGTAAGTAATCTTAACTGAAAACTTCAAAGTTTGATACAAGAATATTTTTATTAAAGTTAAGTACAAACAAGTGTTAAACTTTTGAATAAAATATATTTTAAATTATAACTGAATCATTTATATTATTTGTTCCGTTATTAACATAACTTTTTGAACTAAAGAAGAATAATTTCTATTATTTGTTCCATCAACACAACATTACGGAACAGGTCCAAACAGTAAACATGGTCCATTTGGAATCGTTACCGTTGAGCCTTCAGGCAGCAAAGTGTTCACGGGTGAGCTACTGGTGCAAGGCTCGAGCAGTCGTTAAAGGGGCACGACGGCCTGCCCTCCTCCGCCATCGTGCTCCGGGTTCAGGCAGTTGCATGGCTTCCTCGTCCTCATCATCTGCATCTTTTTCCTCCTCATCAGCCACTCTCATCTCAGATGGGTCTTCTACTACCAACTGCTGCTGCCTCATGATGGCTAAGTTGTGCAGCATGCAGCAGACAACAGTGAACTGACCGACAATCTCAGGGGAGTATTGCAAGTAGCCTCTGGAATGGTCCAGGCATCGGAAACGCTGCTTCAAGATGCCAATGGTCCTCTCTCTTATGCTGCGCGTCGCAATGTGCAACATCTTGTATTCTCGGTCGGCTTCTGTCCGGTTCACACGTAGGGGCGTCATGAGCCAGGTGGTGAGGCCATACCCTTTGTCCCCCAGCAACTAGCTCTGCCCTGCTAGCTGCTCCTGAAACATGGCAGATAAAGCGCTCTCGCGTAGGATGAACACATCATGGGTGCTCCCAGGGTACCTCGCAACAAGCAGCCATGATGTGATGCATGTTGTCACAGATGAGCTGCACATTCACGGGGTGGAAGCCTTTTCTGTTCCTGTACATCTTGGAAGGCGATGTGCATTCAATCAATGACCTTTGGGAAGCCAGCAATCCTGGAGAGGCCTGCAGCCCTGTCACTCATTGCCTGGGTGGTCATGGGGAACTTTATGTCGTTATTCCTCCGGGCATATAGTGCAGCAGTCACCTGCCAAATGCAGATATTGCATGTTGAGAAATGGCGCATACTCCTGACACTTCCGGGGTGCAGGTCTGCTTTTATTAACTGTCAGATCTCGGTTACAACTTCTTTGCGGAAACGCAGCCTTGTCACACATTCTGCATCACTCAGGTGCAGGTATGAACGCCTGTCTCGATATACCCAATGTGGGTAAGGCCTCCTACCCATCATCCAATGTGCTCTGAGGTTTCTCAGGTGATGATGTCTAATCAATCTTCTCCTCCACAGCACAATCATGCAGAAGGCTTGCACGAGGTATGACATTGTCAGTATTGCCCTCATAATTTAATTGTAGCTTTGCAAGAAGTCCATCCAGCAGGACAAATCACTCACACCTTCTTTCCTCTCTTTCAACCCAAGGTGTACAACCTAGTATGGACCACACCCTGGTTTGCACATGCGCAATAGGCTTGCTTAGAATGGGAAACTAGGCATTCAATGAAGAAACAAAATCTAATGCAATTCTTTAATTTTTGATTTTTCTTTTTTCCAAAGTACCACGCCACCACCGAACGTTGTCTCGAGGGTCAGCCGATAGAATTGCACCCGTTCCCGGACCCAGAGGCTTGGCTCACCCCCCAGGCTTCTTTTGACTTTGAAAAAATTAAGCTTCATGATGCATACTCTTTGTTTTCTTGACTCCCTCCAAAATTTCGCCTAAAAACACTGGCGTCTTTCGGCACCGATTTTTTTTTTTTTAATGTGCACTGGTTTTTCTTAAGTGCCCAGAACATAAGAAATAGGAGCAGGAGTAGGCCATTCGGCCCTTCGAGCCTGCTCCGCCATTTAATACAATCATGGCTGATCCGATCATGGACTCGGGTCCACTTCCCTGCCCGCTCCCCATAACCCCTTAATCCCTAATCGGTTAAGAAGCTGTCTATCTCTGTCTTAAAATTTATTCAACGTCCCGGCGTCCACAGCTGAGGCCGCGAATTCCACAGATTTGCAACCCTCAGAGAAGAAATTCCTCCTCATCTCAGTTTTAAATGGGCATCCCCTTATTATAAGATTATGCCCCCTAGTTCTAGTCTCCCCTATCAGTGGATACATCCTCTCTGCATCCACCTTGTCAAGCCCCTCATAATTTTATATGTTTCGATAAGATCACCTCTCATTCTTCTGAATTCCAATGTGTATAGGCCCAATCTACTCAACCTTTCCTCATAAGTCTCCAGAATCAACCTAGTGAACCTTCTCTGAACTGTCTCCAAAGCAAGTATATCCTTTCGTAAATATGGAAACCAAAACTGCACGCAGTATTCCAGGTATGGCCTCACCAATATCCTGTACAACTGTAGCAAGACTTCCCTGCTTTTATACTCCATCCCCTTTGCAATAAACGCCAAGATTCCATTGGCCTTCCTGATCACTTGCTGTACCTGCATACTAACCTTTTGTGTTTCATGCACAAGTACCCCCAGGTCCCACTGTACTGCAGCACTTTGCAATTTTTCTCCATTTAAATAATAACTTGCTTTGGGTTTTTTCTGCCAAAGTGCATGACCTCACACTTTCCAACATTATACTCTATCTGCCAAATTTTTATCCACTCATTTAGCCTGTCTATGTCCTTTTGCAGATTTTTTGTGTCCTCCTCACACATTGCTTTTCCTATCATCTTTTTATCGTCAGCAAACTTGGCTATGTTATACCCGGTCCCTTCTTCCAAGTCGTTAATATAGATTGTAAATAGTTGGGGTCCCAGCACTGATCCCTGCGGCACCCCACTGGTTACTGATTGCCAAACCGAGAATGAACCATTTATCCCGACACTCTGTTTTTTGTTAGTTAGCCAATCCTCTATCCATGCTAATATATTATCCCAACCCCATGAACTTTTATCTTGTGCGGGTACCTTTTATGTGGCACCTTGTCAAATGCCTTCTGCAAGTTCAAATATGCCACATCCACTGCTTCCCCTTTATCCACCCTGTTCGTTACATCCTCAAAGAATTTCTGCAAATTTGTCAAACATGACTTACCCTTCATAAATCCATGCTGAACTCTGCATGACCGAATTATGCTTTTCTAAATATCCTGATACTGCTTCTTTAATAATGGATTCCAACATTTTCCCAACCACAGATGCTAGGCTAACTGGTCTATAGTTTCCTGCTTTTTGTCTGCCTCCCTTTTTAAATAGGGGTTTTTACATTTGCAGTTTTCCAATCTTTTTTTGGGAGTGGTCACATATGCCATCCTAGGAAAAATGTAAGTTGGCCAAAGTTGCCTAAATTTGAAAAGCTGGCACAGACATCAGGTTACAGAAAAATCCAAACCTAAAAAAATCGTAACTAATTGAGTTACGCTGGCGCAGAAACTTTGGGGAAACTTGGGAGATTTAAAGTTACCCCCCAAAAAAACGGCGCACGCCAAAAATATGGCACAGATAACTGGGGAAAATTGAGCCCTTGAAAATGTACTATCAATAAGTAAAACACCAAAACACAGCATAATAAATAAAACACCTCACATATTTAAAATCATTTGAAATTAAATGTCTTAGAAAAAAAAATTGGGGAGAATTTTTTGTGTTTGAATAGTGTTAAAAAAAATAAACTGGACAGGGTTTTTAATATAAAAATAAGTGTTTAAATTTAATTTTTATATGTTTTAAAATTCTTATGCTGGTTTTAAAAAAAAAAATCTTTTACCAAGCGTAAAAGTTTGAAGAACATTCACTGGGCGTGAGTTAGGCAAATAGCCCAATCTCTGCCCCGCGGTTGTCCTTTCTGCGGGGATGCAAAGGATCTGTCAAGAGAAATCTTGACAGGTCGGAAAAGCCGCTTTTCGGCGCAAACGCATCACGGCCTGAAAACCGGCTTTTGCGAGGCCTTGCTGGGTCCATTACGTACCCGGCGAGGCTGGAATTTTCAGCCCATTGTGGCAACTTAGCGCACATCCTAGTTTCCTTGCTGCTCCTCCTGGCTATTTGGGTCACACGTCCTTTGCGCGGCCCTGGACAACGTGGACCACTTTCCATACCTCGGGAGCCTATTATCAGCAAGGGCAGACATCGACGACGAGGTTCAACACCGCCTCCAGTGCGGCAGCGCTGCCTGAGGAAGAGAGTGTTCGAAGATCAGGCCCTCAAATCTGAAACCAAGCTCATGGTCTACAGGGCTGTAGTGATACCTGCCCTCCTGTATGGCTCAGAGACGTGGACCATATACAGCAGACACCTCAAATCGCTGGATAATTACCACCAACAACGTCTCCGCAAGATCCTGCAAATCCCCTGGGAGGACAGTCAGCGTCCTCGATCTGGCCAACATCCCCAGCGTCGAAGCACTGACCACACTCGACCAGCTCCGTTGGGCGGGCCACATTGTTCGCATGCCTGACACAAGACTCCCAAAGCAAGCACTCTAGTCAGAACTCCTACACGGCAAGCGAGCCCCAGGTGGGCAGAGGAAACGTTTCAAGGACACCCTCAAAGCCTCCTTGATAAAATGCAACATCCCCATCGACACCTGGGAGTCCGTGGCCAAAGACCGCCCTAAGTGGAGGAAGAGCATCCGTGAGGGCGTTGAGTGCATGCAGAAAACAAGCTCGGGCAGCGGAAGGAGCGTGCGGCAAACCAGTCCCACCCACCCTTTCCTTCAACGACTGTCTGCCCCACCTGTGACAGAGACTGTGGGCCCAAGTTTCGGGCCGCGCCTAAAACGGCACAGTCCGGACCTGGACGCCCGTTTTTCGCGCCACAAAGTGCGCCTAAAAAAAAACCTCACCTATTCTCCAGCTCTCTGCAGGTCCTCTGGGGCTGGGCGCAGCGCAGCATGAGCTGTGGGGGGGGCGGAGCCAGGTCCCTGCGCTGAAAACAGTGCCGGGACCTCTGCACATGCGCGCTACAGTGGGTGCGCATGTGCAGTAGCTCCAGGCGCCCAAAACTGTGGGAGGGGCCCGAAGCACACAGCCCCGAGCCCTGGCCGAATGGCTTCACTGGGGCTGCGTGGATAAGGCACACCTCCCACCCGACCTGACTTGACTCCTGCTCCCCGGACCCGACCCGATCTGACTCTCGCTCTTTCCCCCCCGCCCCGGCGACCCGACCACGACCTCCCCGCCCCGACCTCCGCGACTCTCACCCCCCCCGACCTCCGCGACCCCCCCTCCGCGACTCTTCTCCCCTTTCCCCCCCCCCCCTCCGCGACCCGAGACCCGCCGCCACCTACCTGTATCCAGCCCGAAATCTTGGGCCCAGCCGTTCAGCCGCCTTCTCTCCTTCCTTCCTTCCCTCCCCTCTCCTTCCTTCCTTCCTTCCCTCCCCTCTCCTTCCTTCCTTCCTTCCTTCCTTCCTTCCTTCCTTCCCTCCCTCCCTCCCTCCCTCCCTCCCTCCCTCCCTCCCTCCCTCCCTCCCTCCCTCCCTCCCCTTTCCTTCCTTCCTTCCCTCCCTCCCCTCTCCTTCCTTCCTTCCTTCCTTCCTTCCCTCCCTCTCCCTTCCTTCCTTCCCTCCCTCCCCTCTCCTTCCTTCCTTCCCTCCCTCCCCTCTCCCTTCCTTCCTTCCTTCCTTCCTCCCTCCCTCCCTCCCTCCCTCCCTCCCTCCCTCCCTCCCTCCCTCCCTCCCTCCCTCCCTCCCTCCCTCCCCTTTCCTTCCTTCCTTCCCTCCCTCCCCTCTCCTTCCTTCCTTTCTTCCTTCCCTCCCTCTCCCTTCCTTCCTTCCCTCCCTCCCCTCTCCTTCCTTCCTTCCCTCCCTCCCCTCTCCTTCCTTCCTTCCTTCCTTCCCTCCCTCTCCCTTCCTTCCTTCCCTCCCTCTCCCTTCCTTCCTTCCCTCCCTCCCTCCCTCCCTCCCTCCCTCCCTCCCTCCCCTTCCTTCCCTCCTTCCCCTCCCCCTCTCTCCTCCCTTCTCCTCCTCCTTCTCCCCCACCCCTCTTCTCCCCCTCCTCCCCCACCCCTCTTCTCCCACTCCCCTTCTCCCCCTCCCCCTCCCCTCGCTGTCAGAAACACAGACACTGACAGACAGAGAGTGAGAGAGACACACACAGACAGATAGAGACACTGACAGAGACACACTGGGGGGGCCGTCCCAGCACGCTGTTGGAGGACTCCCGGTGCTGCAGTTGTTAAGTAGAAAATGTTTTATTTATTGATTTTAAAAAAAAAAATTTTTTTTTTTGATTGATTTATTGATGTATTTAGCATTTATTATTGATGATGGCTCTTTATTTGTAAAACTGAAGTGTTTAATGTTTGTAAACTTCCCTTTAACCCCCCCCCCCACAATTCCCTACGCCTGATTTGTAACCTACGCCTGATTTTCTAAGTGTAGACAAGGTTTTTCTGAGCGTACAAAAATCTACACTTACTCCAAACTAACTTAGAATGGAGTATGTTTTCACTGCCTAAACTTTCAAAACGAGCGTAAGTGGCCGGACAAGCCCCCTTTTGGAAAAAGAAAATTGTTCCAAACTGAAACTGTTCTAACTGACTAGAACTGGAGCAATCTAAATGCCGAGAATTGCAATTTCTAAGATACTCCATTCTAAACCAGTTGCTCCAAAAAAACAGGAGCAACTCAGGCCGAAACTTGGCCCCTGTAATTCCCGTATTGGACTGTTCAGTCACCTAAGAATTCACTTTGAGTGGAAGCAAGTCTTCCTCGATTTCGAGGGACTGCCTATGATGATGATGAACTGCAGAGCATTGGGAATGTCTGTGTGTTAGTACAAGATAATAATCTCATTAAATGGCTCATTGTGTAAATATAAATAGTGTAACTGAATGTTGAGTGGTTGAATTGTAGCCTTGAAAATGCTTCACTGGACTTTTCGTATCTGTAATGTGATTTTAATTATTTTTTTACATGAAAACTCTTATACTGTGTATATCTGTTTATATTACTGCATCTGAAGATGCCTACAAAATATAAACCAGGCAACACCAGAAGCCTACCTTAAGTCATTTCTTCCCATATTGCAGGAGGTAGATGCTACAACCAGCAAACATTTCACATTGTTGCCCGAAACCGACCTTTACAGACGTCGAGGAAACCATCTCTTGCGCCTCCGACTTTTTTTGTGGGGCTGTTCACATCACAGTTTGGGACCTTGGAGAGTGACCTTCAGTTATATTACCTGAACCCCCTCTCTCTCTCTCACACTCATACCAAAACTCATTCAATGCTATCAGTACCAAAAGTGCGGTGTCTCGGAACATTCTGATTGAAAATATCCAATAGTAATTTATTTGAGTTCGAATTAGAGAATTGTTTTGTTGTATTGTGTATTTATCACGGCTACTATTAGTGCAGAGGTTACACAGGATAGCTAAATGTTTACACTTGGATTGCTGATGTAAAACTTTTCTTTCTTTCCTGGTTTCAGAACTGACATCTTGATTAAACTTCAATAAAGTTCAACTCCTCTAACTATGGATCAAGACTATGAACGGCGACTTTTACGACAAATTAATGTTCAGAATGAAAACACAGTCCCTTGTGTAAGTGCTGTCTTTTCATTGGTGTTGTATCTCTGTTTCAAATTCCGCTTTGATTCACCTTTTTTGTTTCTTCTGCTTCACTGCCTCTCTCGCTGGGTGTGCCAAAATTCCGCCCAGTTGAATGTCAGCAAAACTGTGGCTAATCTGAAGTACAGCACCTCCAAACGTCTGGCCTCCAGTCCATCAAGCTCTTTGGCTGTCATCGCAAACTGAATCAGGAAGTGCAAAATCTTGGTGTTTGGCTTGATCTGGAGCTCAGCTTCCTCTTCCATATCAGCTCCATTACCAAAATCTCCAAATGTATGTTCCCAATCAAAATACTGACTCCATATACAACCCAAGTTTTGCAGGACAACATTTATACTTGTACTGTTGAGTGTTTCTCACATTTCAAGTTTACATAGTATGAGAATTTCACATGTCTGCTATTTCACTTTGCTAAAATCATAGTGACCCTGTTGAATTAATGGTTGTTATCTATGGATCTTCACCATTTTTTGCATAGGTAGAAAGTATTTTTGGATGTGTATTGACACAAAACCAGTAGTAATGTCAGCCCCACGTGTGGTGTACACAATATTGCCACAATTAACTTTCGTTCAAAGTGAGGCTGATTGCATCTTCAAATGATGTCCAAAGTTTTTCATCAAAGGTAGGAGGAACTACTTTGTGTGGGGAGCATAGTGTAAGTGAGTGTAGTGTTAAGCCACTGCATTTTTGGCATTAGTCTGTTATAACCTTAATACATTTCATGAACATAGCAATAAGTATTAAAAAAACTTAAAACCTGGAATTTTGGAGGTGAAATGACTAAGGAAAGCTTGACCGCAGGACGACTTCTTGAGGTTTGGAAACTGAACAAATTGACTTGACTATTTCTCATGAAAGTTAAGAATCATTGTGGAGACCTTGTCTAAGAGCTGTTGATATATCTATAAAATGAAAACTGTGGAACCGTAATGTGCAGGGCACAAGTGAGATGGAGCCCTGGACTCCATCTTTGGTTAGAATATGACTGAGCTCCATCATGGAATTCTACATGGCATTGAGAAATAGGACAGCTGCAAAAGAGATTGGAATATGCAGAGGATCAGTGACTTGGATCTTGGGTGTGCAACTTGGATGTAGGTTTTACTTGTTAAATGAGGACGGTTTTGATCATTGCAAATAGATATTATCATAAAGTTGCATTAAATTCAATCTGTTTGTCATAGCCAAGCATGCAATAAAACTAGGTACATAATAAATGGAGATCACTATATAACTCTGAAGTCAGGTTGACAATCTCACTACAGCCCTTATTAAGGTAAGAAGTGTGAGACCGTATCCAGTGGATAGTCTCAAGCCACGTTGTTTTCACACCAGCAATGATATAAAAGCAGTTCTGTGCAAAATCAGTTTTAATAAAATTGCATGGCTATCTATTTCACTGCCTAGGAACATTTAAAATTTCATTTTTAATAACACAAATTTAACCAGCAAGTGCATAGTGCCATTTTCCATGAGCAGAGACCAACACAAATGCTGGAAGCATAGCTGTAGTCTACTACTCCACATTATGGTCCACAACCCCACATTGCACTCTTTAAATACAGGGATGAGACTTGTAGAGTGTGGCTCCTAAATTAAAAATCTTAGCTAAGGTAGCCTCTCCCCTCGGTGAGAGGGAAAAAAAATCTGAGAATGTAATTCCAAATTGTCCCTGCATCTATTAGTCATAGAATTTTACACCAAAGAAGGAGGCCATTTGGCCCACAGCGAGTGTGATGGCACTCAAATGAGTTATCCACTTAGCCCCATTCCTTTACCGTTTCCTCATACATTTTGCTTTAGTCAAACTGGGTGTGGCCATGTAGCTGCTTCGCCAGAAATAACTTTAAGGATGCAATCTACTCTTAATTCATGTTTATTAATTCAAAAGATTTTGAGCAAAAAAAGTTATTTAAAATGCTTGATTTGAATTACTGGAGAATCTGATTTTTTTTTTCTTCAGGAAAGCACGGACTTTGAATTAACAGAAGTTGAGCATAGTTCAATCTGCCCATGTTATGATTTTTACAGTTCATGGCTAAAGGCAATTTTTGGTTAAAACAGTTTTTTGGCTAAGTGATTTTTTTTGCTTGGTTAGCCAGGTGTCTGATACACATGAAACCCACCATGGTGTTTGACTATCTAAGCCAACTTGAGAAATCCACATGGTAGAGCTTGTCTGATATGTGCACACAAACACTCTGGAGGGACACATTTCATCTGCCCAAATCCAGAAAACCTAAGCGCAGGTTGTGTGGAAGGGTATTATTTGAGTTTAACCAGCTAAATCATGCAGCTCACCAAAGCTGCTTCCCATTGTTTGTTTACCTAGGATCACTCTACACATTAGGCTTGCCGGGTTAATTGTAACCAAGTGCAAGGAATCCCAGTACCAGTGATAGATCTACGCCTTCAGGTTCCATCAGTGACCTAGGCAGGCTAGCCAATCATCAGTAATGTACTGGAGACCTGCCTGGGTTCAAATATTGGATTACCCAAGTTGTGGTTGTCTAGGGGTTTGACCTGGTTTCAAACATCCATTACCAGGCCCTGAGGTTAGTTAGTAGTTAGCCCTCATTAAGTGGATGACAATACCAGGAGCTCCTGAATGGAATGAGGGAACAGCACAACTCAGCATAAAATATGCAAGTGCATTGCCCCCAAGATATAAGAAGGGCAAAAAGAGACTGAGAAAAGACTAGGAGGTAACATATAAGGGAACCCAAAAGTCTTTTATATAAACATATAAAAACTAAAAGGATAGTTAAATGAATTATGGGGATTATTAAGGACAAAAATTGAAATCTTGTGGAGACAAAGGGCATCACTGAGTACCTTGCATCTGTTTCCACAAAAGAAGAGGATGAAGTTAATGTCAGAGTAGAGGAGGGGTGAGTAGAGATATTAGGATAAAAATAGATGGAAAGGAAGTGCTAACTAGGTTGGTATCACTGAAAGTGAACAAGTCCAGGTGGGATGCATCATTGGTTGCTGAGGGAAGCTAGGATGGAGATAGCAGAAGCTTTGACCACAATCTTTCAATCCTCCTTGGATATGGCAGTGGTGTAAGATAAATGGAGGTTTGCAAATGTTCAAAAAAAGAGAGGGGGTAAACCTGGTAAATACAGGCCAATTAGTCCGTGGTGGGAAACTGCACTACCTTCATCAACTCTCTTACTTCATCAAAGAACTCAAGGTTACTCAGACATGATTTACCTTTAACAAATCCGGAGTACAAATACACAAATCACTAAAAGTTGCAACAAAAGTTAGCAAAGCCATAAAAAAAAAGCAAGCCAAGCACTCGGGTTTATTTCTAGAGTAGGGATAAGTAGAGAAGTTATGCTAAACCGGTATCGAACTTTGGTTAGACCACATCTGTGTACAGTTCTGGTCACCATATTGTAAAAAGGATATAGAGGCACTGCAGAGGGTGCAGAGATTATGTCCGTGGTGGGAAAACTACTGGAGACCATTGTCAGGGACAAAATTACTTCTCGTTTGGAGAAGCACGGGTTAATAAGGGACAGCCAGCACGGATTACATAGGATATACGGCACAGAAACAGGCCTTTTGGCCCAACCAGTCCATGCTGGCATTTATGTTCCACTCGAGCCTCCTCTCGTCTTTCCTCATCTAAATCTAACAGCACAACCCTCTATTCCCTTCTCCTTCACATACTTGTCTAGCCTCCTCTTAAATGCATCTAAACTATTCGCTTCAACCACTCCCTGTGGTAGCGAGTTCCATATTCTTACCACTCTGAATAAAGAAGTTTCTTCTGAATTCCCTTTTGGATTTCTTGGTGACTATCTTATATTGCTCTTTCCCATAAGTGGAAACATTCTCTCTCTATCCACCCTATCAAAACCTTTCATTATTTTAAAGATCTCGATTGTGTCACCCCTCAGCCGCCATTTTTCAAGAGAAGAGACCCAGCCTGTTCATCCTTTCCTGATATGTATACTCTCGCATTTGTGGTATCATTCTTGTAAATAATCTCTGCACCCTCTGCAGTGCCTCTATATCCTTTTTACAATATGGTGACCAGAACTGTACGCAGATGTGGTCTAACCAAAGTTCGATACCGGTTTAGCATAACTTCTCTACTTATCCCTACTCTAGAAATAAACCCGAGTGCTTGGCTTGCTTTTTTTTATGGCTTTGCTAACTTTTGTTGCAACTTTTAGTGATTTGTGTATTTGTACTCCGGATTTGTTAAAGGTAAATCATGTCTGAGTAACCTTGAGTTCTTTGATGAAGTAAGAGAGTTGATGAAGGTAGTGCAGTAGATGCTGTATATATGGACTTACAAAGGCATTTGATAAAGTACCTCATCAGACTTGTTTGGAAAATATAAGCACATGGTATGAATGGCACGGTTGTAACTTGGGTACAAAATTGACTAAGGGATAGGAGGCAGAGAGTAGTGGGGAACAGATGTTTTTCTGACTAGAGTATGCCGTCGGGTCCCCCATGAGTCGGTATTAGGACCATTGCTTTTCTTGTATACGAATGACCTGGACTTGGGTATAGGGAGTACATTTATGAAGTTTGCAGACAATACAAAACTTGGCAACGTAGTAAATAGTGAGCATGATGGTAGCATACTTGAGAAGGACATAGACAGACTGGTGAAATGGGCAGACACGTGGCACTTCCAATTTAATGTGGATAAGTGTGAAGTGATGCACTTTGGGCAAAGCAACATGGAGAGGCAGTGTAATCTAAATGGTACTATTTTGAGCAGGGTGCAAGAACAGAGGGACCTGGGGGTGCATATTCACAAATCTTTGAAGGTGGCAGGTCAAGTTGAGAAGGTGGTTAAGAAAGCATAGAGGATACTCAGCTCTGCAAATAGAGGCATTTAATACAAAAACAAGGAAGTCATGCTGAACCTTTTACAAAGTTTAGTTCTTGGCTGGAGTATTGTGTACAGTTCTGGGCACCACACTTTTTAGGAAGGATGTCAAGGCCCTGGAGAGGGTACTGAGGTGGTTTACCAAATTGATACCAGAGATGAGGGAGTTCAGTTATGTGGAGAAGCTGGGATTGTTCAGATCTGGAATGCACTACCTGAAAGAGTGGTGGAATCAGATTCCATAGGAACTTTTAAATGACAATTGGACATGTATTTGAAGAGGACTAATCTGCAGGGGAAAAGCTGGGTGTGGGATTGAATTACACAGCTCTTTCAAAGAGCTTGGACAGGCATAACAGGCAGAATGGCCTCCATCCTCTTGACTACCGTATGGACACGCCATGTCCTGTTGGACGGTGGTTCCGCCAGTTGTAGGTGCAGAACCTTAGCAGAAACGGCTTACTTTTTACAACCCAATCAAGGTAGGCACCAAGCCCTGGATATATGGGAACCTATTCTCATACCCAGCCACCAGGTAATATCTTCTAGCAATTGTTATGCCTAGACATTTTTTATCATCAGTTGACGGCTTGCATCATAAGAAATATTTTGGACATCCAAGGGCCATGCTGCGTACCAAACTTGCTCGTCAACTGCTTAATCCTGTCCTCCTTCATGAGGGGTCGACAGACAGGTGCCCGTACTCGGTGATAAGTTGGTACAGGCTGGAATCCGCTTTCCCTTTTTGCCATAAATCTACCTCCTAGTTTGGTCTTCGATCTAGTACGTATGAACTTGTGAATCTCACACATAGCTTGAAGGAAGCTCTCCATGGCACGCCCAGCAGTTCTGCACCATGAAGAACTGTTTGGACACTTCTAGCACGCTAAACGTTTAACCCGCATTTGGATTTTGCTGTCATTGGAGGAAGATCAAAAGTGCCTTTCATTCCTTCTCAATGAGGTCTAGAGGACTGTGTCCAGGCAGCAGTTGGCATCTATCTAAGCTCTAGATACCAATATGAATCAATATTGGGACAGACAACCATTGTATCTTTCAATCAATATCTTGAGGTCATTTATTGAGCTTTACAAAATCGTAATACAGGTTGAACCTCCGTTATCCGGCACCCTCGGGACCGGGCCTGTGCCGGATAAGAAATTTTGCCGGACGAGTGGAGATCACATGTTCTAACGGGAGCAACATTATACAAACCACTTTTACAGCTTCCAGCCAACCCCCAGCCATTTTACTTTGATTTCAAACCCACCATAAAACCTTCAATAAAAAGAGAAATACCTGTACCTTGTCTTTGATTTGTTATCTGATTGAAGCCGGGCCCAACCATTTAATAACGTGGCATTTTAAATATTTTGTCCTCACAAATGTATTCAGGTAGCTGTTTCTGTCTGAATTGAATATGCAGTTTATTTACTGTAAATATTTGATAAATAAGGGAAAATAAACACTTTTGGATCTCACAGAAGCTTTGTTTTACTAATTATTAAGAGAAGCTAGACAACCAGCCCCAGCCGGCCAGCCCCAATACCGATGTCCCCGACCGTGCAATCCACCGCTTCCCCGCCCGCGATCTCTGTGCTGTCTCAATTGAATAGGCAGTTTATTTACTGTAAATACTTGATAAATAAGAGAAAATAAACACTTTTGCCTCTCAGCCTCCAGCCCCAGCTGGCCAGCCCCGATACTGATGTCCCCGAACCCGCGATCCAACGCCGCCCCGCCCACGATCTCTGTGCCGCGCTGCCTGCCAGCCCCCAACTCGGCACCACCTATTTTCATCCTTGCAATTCTGAAGTTATCCAAAATTTGTATATATAGGTCCTCGGTTGGGGGGGGGGAAGGTGGGCTGGGGACTGGCGGGCGGTGCGGTGGAGAGATCGTTGGGGGGGGGGGGGTGGGCAGTGGATCACTGGGTCAGGATGTCTGTGTCGGGGCTGGCAGGCAGTGCGGCGCGGAGATCGTGGGGGGAGCGGGCGGTGGATTGCGGGGTCGGGGATGTCTCTGTCGGGCCTAGCTGGCTGGGGCTGGCAGGCAGTGCGGCATAGAGATCTTTTGAATGCCAGTCATTCCCTCGTTCAATTTGTTGCGCCACAACCTTTTCATCTGCCAGGTAGAACAAAGACGTTCAAAGTGAAAAAACTATAATTGATCCTTAGTTTTAGTACACATGTCATTTTGCATGAGATTCAGCTTTACTTGATAGGCGATACACCCAACCATACACCATAATATATATTCTAATTATAAGCTCTGCAATTACCTGACTACTTCCTGCTCCTACTCATTCAATTAACTCCAAAGAAAACCTGCTTGTGCTCTTTATTTTTAAGATGTTTTTGAATAGCTCCATTTATGCATATTTAAGCTGATAACTTCCTTGTTTATCGTTAATTTTTTCACATTGTCCATGTCGGAGTTCTGCGCATGCGCCACCCGGTGGCCGCGAATAGTGCCGGACGAGGGGTGGTGCTAGATAAGGGAGGTTCAACCTGTACTGCAGTTAGGGGGCATCATCACTATCATATCACACTTGCTAACCCTTTTTTTCCCAAGGTGTTGAGCAGAGTGAACCATATCCCCAGGTGAGTCTGCCAGCAACACCATATCATCTGCAAAAGGAGCACTGCAATATTCCCCCCCAAAAGTGACTGGAAGAGACACCCTGATGCTATCCAAACATTATTGATGTCGAATAAGATAGCAAGGTTGTCCACTACAACCTATGGGGAAATCAAGGGATAGGGGGATCGAGCGGGAAAGTGGAGTTGAGGTAGAAGATCAGCTATGATATTGAATGGCGGAGCAAGCTCGATGGGCTTTACGGCCTACACCTGCTCCTTATGTTCTTTTGTACTCTTCTGAGTCTGTAAATAAACAGTGTTCTAATTATATCTTGCCAAATCTGTCCCATAGAAGATCAATTTGGATTTATGTAGACAAATACTGGATAACTTTGAGTAAAGCTCTGGGTTTCTAAAAGTCAGTCAGCATTTGTAAAGATGGAAAACACATGGGTTAATGTTTCGGGCATAGGACCCGTTTACTTAGAACACACCTGAAATGTTAACCTATGTTTTCTTTTAAACAAATGTTGACCTGTTGTGTATTTCCAGGACTTTGTCTTTATTTCTAGCTTTTCTAACATGAGCTGAAACTCAAGAAACCTAGAACAAAGTAATGTTGGGAGATCTGAAGCTACTGTGGAATAAGTTAATAACGCTACCCTCTAATTTTATAGTAAATTTTGTATTAATTAACCTTTGTTTTAATTTAACAATATTCTCCCTTTCTGGATTTTGTTCAGATATCCGAAGTTAGAAGAACATTAACGCCTTCAAATTCACCAGTATCATCACCAAGTAAAAGTGGAGACCGCTTTATTCCTTCGAGGGCAGCAGCAAACTGGAGTATAAACTTTCACCGAATAAATGTATGTTATTGTTGAAAGCACTCAGTATTGTAGGCATTTTGGGGGATAAATCTTCGTACATTAAGAGCTAGATTAAAATGACCTTGCTTACTTTAATGGGCTTCAATGTACTTTCATTCTTCCTTGGTTCCTTGTTCAAGTTAACCCTCATAATATTTGTGGATCCAGATAAAGTTAGTTATATCTTACTTGCCATTGCTATTCTACCACCAACATTCTGTAAAGTAACTACATTATTAATCCTTAGCCTGCTGCTCATGGATTTCTATTGTGGGTTCAAATGGAATTTCAGATTTTCAGTAGATTATATTGGTTAAATACCTTTTAGGTGAGTAGCGCTCTTGCTGTTGTGCCTGGAATTGCCTTTTGAATGTAGGTAGGCTGACTAAATTTGTTGTGAATTGCCACCAATTTGTAGATTTACCTTGTTCTCCATCTTATCTCATTTCCCAGATAGTGAGTGGGAGATAGATGTATAGAGGTGGGATTGACCAGGTGAAGTGTGTGTAGACTGGAAGAAAGTACTTTTGGTGTAGCACAATTCAGAGCCACCTTTTTCTCTCCTCTTTCCCCTCCCATCTACTCTACAGATCATTCCAGATATGTGGGGGCCCCTCCCATCAACTCTTCAGATAAGTGGGGTGGGGGAGCGTTGCTTGACCAATGCTGCAACAGGTCTGCCAGCGAATGGCTGCCATTGTACTATCAAAGATTAGCATCTTTCTCTGTTTGAAGTCGTCAAGAATTTAAAACTGCAGTCCTTTATGAAAAACTTTCAGAGGAGATAGAGACACTGAGCAGTAGTGGAAAGTTTGGAGGAGATGACCAAAATCATGTTTAAAAGTATTGTTCTTCTACGGTCACATTATCTTGAGCCTTAAATGTTTATGAATAAGGTAAAAGGTCCTGTGCAATTGTAATTTGTGTGTACAATTGTCTGAATGAGTGGGTGTCACAAACTGCAGATAGGCCACTTGGTTTTTGTGATACTGAAATCTTATTAGCCTACATTTTCTCAGAGGTGCTGTTGTGCTCCAGAAGCTTTTCATTCTTAGTGGGACTTTTGCTTCAACAATTTCTTTTTATTCTTTGTTTTATTGAGATTTTTTATATAATGCTGCAGATCTTCTATGGTGTTGCCCATAGTAAGAACAGAAACTTGTACACTATATAATGCATAATGTATTATTCTGCTGTCCTTTCAAGGCCACAAAATATAATTATTGTTAAAGAAATTGTCCTTGGGTCGATTAGAGTTTAATTTCTGTGCAGTGTGAAAAATGCTTGTAAATTTTGGACATTAAGTGACTGCTTTCTCCATGCGATTGTTTTGCATTTGTAGCAAAGCGTGATGTACAAAATACATGTTGGAGGCAATATTTATATATAAATATATAGATGTATAATAAACCACTAAAATACTCATCTCACCAGACAGCATGTTAGCAGTTATTAAGTAGTAAACGTGGCAGTATTTTTAATAGCCCAGAGCTTGTTGCAAGTAGATCCCATCCTATTAGAGTACAAAATGATGTCAAGTCTGTGTTCGATGTACTTGACACTCTGTAAACTTGCACATTGGCTAAGATTTTTTTTGTGTACCAAGCTGTGGTATTCGGTCTAGGAGTTACTGGATAGAAAGGTAGAAAGACACCATTGTTCTCTGACTTGTGGGTGTTTTTATTTTCTTTGAAGAATGCTGGTTGGCTCAGCCTTTCCTTTTGAAAAGTATCCTGGAACTCTGAAGCTGAAACTTCTAGATCTCTAATTACAGAGCTGCTATGGAACTTTTTTTTTATTCGTTCATGGGATGTGGGCAAGGCCAGCATTTATTGCCCATCCCAAATTTCCCTTGAAAAAGTGGTGGTGAGCCGCAGCCTTGAACCGCGGCAGTCCGTGTGGTGAAGGTACTCCCATAGTGCTGTTAGAGTGGGAGTTCCAGGATTTTGACTCAGCGACGATGAAGGAACAGTGATATACTTCCAAATCAGGATGGTGTGTGACTTGGAGGGAAATTTTGAGATGGTAGTGTTCCCGTGCGCCTGCTGCCCTTGTCCTTCGAGGTGGCAGAGGTCGCGGGTTTGGGAGATGCTGCCGAAAAAGCCTTGGCAAGTTGTTGCAGCGCATCTTGTAGATGGTACACACTGCAGCCACGGTGGTAGATAGGCTGCCGATCAAGCAGGCTCTTTTGTCCTGGATGGTGTCGAGCTGCTTGAGTGTTGGAGCAAGTGGAGAGTATTCCATCATACTCTCGACTTGTGCCTTGTAGATGGTGAAAATACTTTGGGAGTCAGGAGGTGAGACACTCAATGCAGGCTACCCAGCCTCTGACCTGTTCTTGTAGCCACAGTATTGATGTGGTTGGCCCAGTTAAGTTTTTGGTCAATGGTGACCCCCAGGATGGTGATGGTGGGGGATTCGGTGATGGTAATGCCGTTGAATGTCAAGGGGCGGTGGTTAGACTCTTGTGTGTGGAGATAGTCATTGCCTGGCACTTGCGTGGTGCGAATGTTACTTGCCACTTATCAGCCCAAGCCTGAATATCGTCCAGGTCTTGCTGCATGCGGGCATGGACTGCTTCATTATCTGAGAAGTTGCGAATGGCACTGAACACTGTGCAGTCATCAGTAAACATCCCCACTTCTGACCTTATGATGGAAGGATGGTAATTGATGAAGCAGCTGAAGATGGTTGGTCGAGGACACTGACTTGAGAAACGATGTCCTGGGGCTGTGTTGATTGACCACCAACCAGCACAATAATCTTCCTTTGTGCTAGGTATGACTCCAGCCAGTGGAGAGTTTTACCCCTGATTCCCATTGACTTCAGTTTTACTAGGGCTCCTTGATGCTACACTCTGTTAAATGCTGTCTTGATGTCAAGGACAGTCACTCTCACCTCACCTCCAGAATTCAGCTCTTTTGTCCATGTTTGGACCAAGGCTGTATTGAGGACTGGAGCCGATTTGTCCTGGCAGAACCCAAACTAGGCATCAGTGAGCAGGTTATTGGTGAGCAAGTGTCGCTTGATAGCACTGTCGACGACGCCTTCCATGCTGGTGATTGAGAGTAGACTGGTGGGGCTGTAATTGGCCGGATTGGATTTGTCCTGCTTTTTGTGGACAGGGCATACCTGGGCAGTTTTCCACATTGTCAGCTAGTGTTGTAGCTGTACTAGAACAGTTTGGCTAGAGGCATGGCTAGTTCTGGAGCACAAGTCTTCAGCACGACAGCTGGGATGTTGTTGAGACCCATGCCTTTGCTGTATTCATTGTGCTCAGCCGTTTCTTGATGTCGCATGGAAAGAATCAAATTGGCTGAAGATTGGCTTCTGTGATGGTGGGGATCTCGGGAGGAGGCCGTTATGGATCATCCACTCGGCACTTCTGGCTGAAGATGGTTGCAAATGCTTCAGCCTTGACTTTTGCACTCACGTGCTGGGCTCCGCCATCATTGAGGATGAGAATATTCATGGAGCCTCCTCCTCCCGTCACCACCACCATGGTCCACCACCATTCACGACTCAATGTGGCAGGACTGCAGAGCTTTGATCTGATCCGTTGATTGTGGGATCGCTTAGCCCTGTCTATAACATGCTGCTTCTGCTTTTTAGCATGCATGTAGCCCTGTGCTGCAGCTTCCCCAGGTTGGCACCTCATTTTTAAGTATGTCTGGTGCTGCTTCTGGCATGCTCTTCTACACTCCTCATTGAATTGGGCTTTAGCAAAATGTCTGCCATCTATCCATTAACTCACCTAATAAAAAATTGTGGCTTGGATCTTGTCAGCAGTGATTTTATTAATGAAATTACCAGATTCTTTCCTATTTCTGTTAAAATAAATGGATACCACTTAATTGATTATGCAAATTTGAGTTTAAAAAAGCAATCAGCAAAACCCCACACTGATCTGCAAGCATATGCTGCACATTACCATTTATGAATAGATCTGGGGACCATTTCTAAGATGCTTTTGGTAATGAAGCGTTGTTTTATTCAAATCTTAAAGCAGTACAATTTATACTTGATATTTTCAGCCATTACAAACATTGAAAAATAGCCAAGATTGAATGATTTGCAATGCCTTGGGACGTTTTACTACGTGAAAGATGCTATATAAATACAAGTTGTTGGTGTTGCATGAATGACCTGCGTAAAATTGAGCATTGAATAACTGAAAATATATTCTGATTTTTTTTCTCTGTTGTAGGAAAATGAAAAATCACCCAGTCAAAACAGAAAAGCAAAAGATGCAACCTCTGACAATGGCAAAGGTTCAGTACATACATTTATAGTTTTTGTCGTTATTTTAATTAATCATTCATTTGTTAAATCCAAAGTTAAAACTAAAGTTTTACAATCATTACACTTTCTGAAAAGGTAGTTTTGCAGATTATGTCCAGACTTGAAGAAAAAATGCAACATAAAGGTAAAACAATAGTGTGTGGGAACTAATTTATTTCGCTGTTGAGGTTGGAAATGAAGACATAATGCATTTTAAGATAATTACAGGAATGAGCGTGTAGCAGGGTTGCCTCTGTCTATTCCTCCTGTTTCCTTCTTCACCCTCCACCCCAAAGGGATCATCACTCACTATTCTGGACAGTCAGATGGACTAAGCACTGTAACAGTCCACATTAACACAGCAATGCACCGATGATCCAACTTTACCTTCATTGTTCCTTCACCAACTTCAACAATGTGTACAAAGTGCAAAAAACAGAAACAAAATGCACAAATACTTGGGAGGGAAAATCTGAAGAGTCCCATTGTTTACCAAATGGTTGGTTATAACCACTTAATATTAAAAAAATGAAAGACACGTGTGCTTTTAACTCCTAACTTACAGTTTTGTAAAACATTCAATCTTGGCTATTTTTCAATGTTTGTAATAGCCAAAGAATAAGATATTAAACTGCGTAATGCTTTAAAATTAGGATTTGAATAAAATAGAGGCTCATCAGAGAGAAGGGAGCAGTTAGAAAACAATTAATGCAGAGGGTTATTAAGAAACATTGGGAGAAGCAGAAACCATAATGGATTTTAAAAGGTAAAGTGGATACATACAGGTTGAACCTCTCTGGTCCGGAAAAATCCGTGGTTCGGCATTAGTTTGCGGAACTGTCGCTTTGCGTGTAGCGTCCCGGTTTCCTGAGCTTCCGCAAAGTTTGTTTACGTCCAGCTGGCAGCACTGGCTCTGTGTTCTGTGCTATTATTTAGCTCAAATTTACCCCTAAATGAGAAGGTAAGCCTAGCCTAGGCGTATGCTTATGTAGGGTGTATTGGTACAGTCATATACTGATCTCCTGTGGTTCGGAAAATTCATTGTTTCCGCACCGGTCAGGTCCCGAGTGTGCCGGACCACAGAGATCCAACCTGTATTTGAAAAAGGAAAAACTTAAAAGTGTGTGAGTAAATGGTAGCGGGATGGGGCTACAAATGGTTAGGTGTCAGCATTAGTTGAAAGGTTGTACTCTCGTCTACGAGTCAGACGGATGCGAGTTCATAATATAAACTGACATTCCAGTACAGTACTGTGGGAGTATTGCACTGCCTTCAGCTTCATGTTTCTACCACTAGATGGACCTTCTGATCTTCATACCAACAGCATCACTAATGTACTCTGATGGAAATGTGCTTTGTCTTGAATTTCTTTGGGCAAAGCCACAGAAGATCCATTAGTACCTGTATCTAACTTTTTTAAATCATTCTCCATTTTGTTGTACATAACCTGTCATGTGTTGTATGCCTTCACTGCACACACTGCTTTGCAGCATAGGGAGGTGAAATGCAAAAAATTATATTGAGATGCTCTAATTTTCACCAAAACTAACGATCATCACTTCAACTATTCACACAGAATTGTAGAGAAATTATACTGAACTAAATCAGGCTTTGCATAATACTGAAATGTGTACTCAATAGGTGGTGTAAGTAGGGATATTATAAGTTATGACCACTACAATGTGCACTGTGCTCAATTTAAAAACCTTTTTTAGTAAATGTAGAAATGAAGAAATCCTGAAAATGAAATCTGCTAAATATGAAATTTTGGTTTGAAAGTTAAAATGTACTCCGAGAAATTTGCTTTGTCCTGACTGAGCAAAGCCACAGGAGATACACTTTTTCAACACTGTCAGTTGCCTAGGTCTCATGATGATATTGTGATCATAAATCATCGGTTTATTTAAACAGTGGTCATTTTTAATGTCTTGTGTACGTGATTCCTAAATCAAGGGTAAACTTGTTTGTTGCAGAAATTAAACTGTTTTGTGTTTGGAAAACAGCTGGTGAAGCTTTGCTTAACTGTCGTGTCAGATGAAGGAACTGTAATACTCGCCTGTATCGTTCAGTTGAACCCTATATAATTTCAAGTCATGTGAATTGATCACACAAAACATCTGCCTTTTGCTGTGATGCCCACTGGCAGTTAACAAATCAGCTGTAACTAATAACGTTACTGCACTGAAAGACACTACATTTCGTGTTGATAAAGCAGTCAGCTTTCCTGTTCTCAGTTTAAAGTTCTTTCAGTCCTGTATGCAGTGAAATGCAGCAAGATAAAAGTCCTACAAGTATTATAACAAACTCTTCAGCAAAGTACTGTAAGTAAAAACTGTGCATTCCTACTTGAGCTTTTTTAAAAAATTTTGATATTTCTAACTTTTCCCCTGGCCCTGTTTTATTTGACAGATGGACTTGCTTATTCTGCATTACTTAAAAATGAGTTGCTTGGGGCAGGGATTGAAAAAGTTCAGGACCCTCAAACAGAAGATAGAAGATTACAGCCTTCAACACCTGAAAAAAAAAGTTTATTTAAGGTATGAACTGCTCATTCCTCAAATCAGAACAATGTAGTCTGTTTGCCTGCACTGCTGCTGTTTTATAATAGCACTTTTACTTGTTAACCTATCCTATCATAGGTAGAACTTCTCCCCAATGGCTTCTCTTTCGGCCCCTGCGATGTTATCTCTGGAGTCTCCCAAGGTTCTATCCTTGGCCTCCTCTTCCTCATCTACATGCTGCCCCTTGGTGACACCATCTGAAGACATGGGATGGGGTTCTATAATGTACACTGATGACAACCAGCTCTACCTCTCGGCCCATCCAGTCCTGTGTTCGACTGCTTGTCCGCCATCTAGTCCTGGATGAGCTACAATTTCCTCATTGGGAAGACTGAAGCCAATGTCTTTGGCCTTCACCACTAATTCCATCCCACTTCCCGAGTTGTACTCGGTAAAATAATGGGACTAAAGGTGGGCAAGACCCCTGGACCTGATGGCTTGCATCCTAGGAGCTTAAAAGAAATGGCTGCAGAGATAGTGGATTATTTGGTTGTAATCTACCAAAATTCCCTGGATTCTGGGAAGGTCCCAGCAGATTGGAAAACTGCAAATGTAACACCCCTATTTAAAAAAGGAGGCAGACAGAAAGCAGGAAACTATAGATCAGTTAGCCTAACATCTGTCATTGGGAAAATGCTGGAGTCCATTATTAAGGAACCAGTAGCAGGATATTTAGAAAAACATGATACAATCATGCAGAGTTAACATGGTTTTATGAAAGGGAAATCATGTTTGACAAATTTGCTGGAGTCTTTGAGGATGTAACGAGCAAGGTGGATAAGGGGGTATCAGTGGATGTGGTGTATTTGGATTTCCAGAAGGCATTCGATAAGGTGCAACATAAAAGGTTACTGTACAAGATAAAAGTTCACGGGGTTGGGGGTAATATATTAGCATGGATAGAGGATTAACTAACTAATAGAAAACAGAGAGTTGGGATAAGTGGGTTATTTTCCAGTTGTCAAACAGTAACTAATGGGGTGCCGCAGGAATCGGTGCTGGGGCCTCAACTATTTACAATCTATATTAATGACTTGGATGAAGGGACAGAGGGCCTCCTGCTGCTCCTATTTCTTATGTGCCCAGCCACTGTTTCAGGTTGAACCAGACTGTTCGCAATCTCAACGAACTATTTTACCCCAAGCAGAGCCCTGAGCTCATATACTCTACATTACAAAGGCCGCCTACTTCTATCTCCATAACATTGCCTGGGTCCAACCCCACTTTAGCTCGCCTGCTTCTCAAACCATCATGCATACCTCCAGACTTGATTATTCCAATGCTCTCCTAGCCAGCCTCCAATGCACCAGCCTCCATAAACATAAGCTCTTCCAAAACTCTGCCTGTGTCCTATCCTGTTTCAAGTCCCCATTATTCATCATCCTTCTGCTTGCTCAGCTACATTGGTTTCTAGTTCAAATGTAAAATTAGCTTCCTAGTGTTTAAATCCTTTCATGACCTTGCCCCACTCTATTTCTGTAATCTCTTCTAGCCTTATAACCCTTCGAGAACTCTGCGTTCATCTGACTCTATCCTCTTGTATATTCCCCCACGCTTTTTCCATCATTTGCAGCCGTGCCTTTAACCATCTAGAGCCTACAGTATGGAATCCCCTCCCTTAACTTCTCTATCTCCCTCTTCTCCTTTTCATACCCTGTTTAAAGCACATCTGTTGAAAATTTTAGTCACCTTTCCTAACATCTCAGTGTCCATTTTTTGTCTGATTACGCTTCACAGAAGCTCCTTGGGACTTTTTTTCTGCATTAAAGGAGCTATATGAATGCAAGGATAGTCTTGGTTTGTTGGAGCCAATGAGAATAAAACCTGGGAATGGATAAGAAATTAGCTGAAAGGTAAAAGGCAGCAGCTACATTTTTTAAAGGCGTTGGATCAGGGTGTGGAAAATGTTCAGTTGGATGTAGAGCATCAGCTTGTTACTGATTGCTTTACATTTGCTAGTTTCCTAGTTCACTCATCTATCACCCCATTTCTGGGTGCCCTTCTCCGGCACTCCCATGCACATGAAACAATTGGCATACTCCTCTGTGCCATTGTCCAGGACTCCAAGCACTCATTCCGTGTGAGACAGCAATGTACATGTATCTTTGCATTGCTGTTGGTAATGCTGTGGTATTATAAAAAGCAATTTTATTCAAAACTTTCTCATGGAGCATTAAATTGGTAAGTCCATGATAAGATAAATTATGCATGTTTATAGAAGTGGGTTTGGCAGGCATTTGAGCTGTTCTCCGATATTGTGCTTCCTTGTGTTTTTTCTGAAATGTTTGAATTATTCATTACAATTACATTTATGGTTCTATGGACTGATTATTCTATGAATGTTAACTGTATTGCATCATTGAAAATGAAACATCTGTATTTATTGAAACTCCAGATCTGCTTAAAGAGCTTTGTTCTCGGTCTGGCCAAGGACTACATTAAACCACTTTCATGTTCCCCATCGGGAATTTTTTTTAAACTCGAGTAGGTTTTCACTGCAGAATTCAATTACTTGTTTTAATGGGCTAGAACCTCCACTTTTTTTGCATGCTTAACCCCCACTTAATGCCCATTTAACCGCTGAAATGACGTATAATGCCCATATAGCGCCCATTTTGGCACAAAATGGAAACTGAAGGGCTTTTTTAGGAGACTTATCGTCAAACATTATTTTCCCAATGGGCTTAATGCCGAGAAAAAATTTTACCACCCGCCCACTTTTTATTTTGGGCGGAATCAGCAGAATGGGAAAATTCAACGGCCATAATATCGGCCAGCGTTACTTTCCGCACGGAATTAACGCTGAGATTCAATATTAACACCCGCCCTCTGTTTTTTGTTGTAAAGAGCAAATTTTCCCAAACTAGCGGCCATGGAGATCGCCCATCTTCAATTTCACCACCTCGCCCACAATATCGCTCGCTCAAAAAATCGGCCACAAAGAGTGCAACTAACCGGAACAAATGCCAGCGGTGTGGTTGGCATTTGTTAAATCCCACTCTTACGTGAGGAGCTGATATCTGAAAGATTTGCCTGAAAGAGCGCTGATGTGAGTGACAATGCTGACACGCTGCTGTGTGTGTGCAGCTCAGACATCAATGGTGCCCATCACCTTGGTGCCAGTTAAAGTTTACATTGATTGATAAGTTGTATTTAACTCTTACACACTGGTGATTCCTTACCATGAAACGGTCCTGCTATCTGAGACAATGCGCAACAAGGTTATGTTCAATAACAAAAGTTTAATACAAACATTGGTCTAAAATCGTAAGTATCACAGCCAATAACACCCAACCCCCACCCACACCCCACTTTTTCCACCATTGACAAAAATCACATTTTCAACATGTCCACCAACACAGAATACAAAGGCAAAGCAGGAGCGTGGTCCCCAGCCCCCATACATTGCAACAAATTGCATACACCCAGATGGAGATATAACACAGCCATCACCTGCGCACATACACCTCGCTTTCCTTCCACCCCCCCCCCCCCTCTCCTTCTGCCCACCTCTATCCCTTCCCATCCTCGCTCCACGGTGCCTGGCCGAGGAGCTCCTCAGGTGGTGCCTCATTGGGGGGGATGAAGTGGTTGCGGTGGTTGCACGGGTACGGGAGCGGGGGGTGCCGAGGGGGCAACATTCTCTGATGCAGAAGCAGGATCTTGGTCTTTGCTCTCATCTGTCGTTCGCAGGGGTGGTGCGGAACCTAGGGGTGGAGTACCGCGCTCAGGGACCACTGGGAGCCCTCTGCCACCAGTGTTCCTGGCTACCAGCCCTAGGGCCTCCTCCATCCCTTTCATGTTATTTCTTATTTGTTGGACAGAAACTCGGTGCCAACTATGTTATTGGTGCTTAGTAGGCTTTTTGCTACTGGTGAATTTTCGTCGTGCCTCCCACAACAGCCAGACAAGCGCACACCACAGCCACAAATGCTTTCAGTGCCTCTGAGCTCCCCCTCTCTCGGTCTCCTCTTCTGCGCATGTCATGATGACCCTTGACCTCCTGAATCGCGGGAATCGAGCGTTGCCATGCCGTTGCTAAGGACGGGCACACTTTACGGCAGAAGGTCAAAAAAATTTAACGCTACCACCCATTTGATATCGCTCGTGGTAACGCCCGTTTTCAAAAATGTAAACTATGTGTTTTGAGTGGGCGAGAAGCTGACGATCTGAAAACTTTTTTTTGCCGCCCACACCGGAAATAACGCCCATTTTTGGGCAATAAGCACAAAAGTGGAGGTACTAGCCCAATGTCTTTTTAATCAGTATTGGTATCTTGTATTGATTTTATTTTCTAGTACTCCCTCAGCACTAAGCGTGCAAGTCCTGATGATGGAAATGACATTTCACCTTACTCCTTATCTCCTGTTAGCAATAAAAGGTAAGCATCTAGCTTATTATGTTATTTTGTAATGGGAATTCTAATTGTTCAGTAATATATTTCAAATAGCCTGTGTATTGAAATTATTTATCTCTAAACAATATTAAATGCTGTTACTGAAAGTTCACGCACAATTCCTTTATTTTGTTTTTTTTTTATATTTCAACTTTTCTGGAAATGAGTAGATTTTCTGATGGTTAATATCAGTAGCTTGATATATATTGGAATTAGGATGCTAGAGTCTCAAGATTCAGTAGACAAATGGATTTTTCTTGTTGTAGACACTTCATTTTTAATCTCTTTTGGAGTTGCCAAACTCATTCTTCAAATTAGCAAATGCAAATTAGTACATTAAATGGCAGAATTGTGTACCGAATCTGAACTATATGTGTGTTTGGACTAGTTTTCTTTACCATTCTCTTTGTTGGATCTCCTTCAATCTGGAGCTTGGAATGCTGCAGTCCTTTAGATGACTTCAGCCAGCAATTCACTAATTTGTTTAATTTGCTGGACAGTTTTGTGATCTTTCATAAATGGGTCCTTGAAATCCACCTAATCCAACTTGGCCCCAGGAACTGTCATGTGATACCCAGATCCTGGTATTTCCATCATGAAGGAGGCCTGAGGTAAACCTTGTAGAATATGTTGCTGAGAATAGAAAATTGAATCCGAGACAATGGTCCAGAATTTTCTAGAGATTTCCTTACTCATTGGAATGGTGCATCTATAACATTGGGTTCATTTTCCAACTCCAAGGTCCCGAAAATTATGGTGTAAAGAAGTTATGCCATTATTCACACCGTACCATAATTTCCTGAGACTTTTGTGCTGCCCTGGCAATAACCTAGCTGAAACTGTGCCAAATTGATTATCGTAGCTTTGCCCTCCAGTCAAGGCAATAGTGATCGTGAATTTCCTGGATTTACACCACTGGCCACAGCCACGTAGTCTCAAAATTAATGGCACAGGTGAATGGATTTAAATTTGAGTTCAAAATAATTGATTAAGTTTAACATTTCTGCTCTTTCCTGATATTTCCTCTGGTTCAAATTGGTCTTGGTATGATACTGGCACCGGGGCCTTGGGTAGGTCCTGGGAGAGGGGGTGGGGAGACAAACCAGAAGGGTGAGTACAGGTAAGTAAAAAAAAAAAAGAAAAAGAAAAACTTGGTGGCCTCCAACGTTCCCCTGTAAGGACCGCTTATTAGGCCGCAGAAGGACCCGAAAAACTGTTTGGAGCATGCCCAGCGCATGCATTGTTCAGCTTCTGACTAACTTCGATTAGGGGGCCTTAAACAGGCATTGGATCCCTCACTAGCATATGCAAGGAGTCTGACAAATAGGCTGCTGCTCGGCATGCCTGAATATCGCCCGAGTCAATTTGATGTCTGATGTACTTCAGGCATCCTTAAGCATGGGACATGGCCCCATGAAATAGGTCCTTTTGCCCCCGTTTTGCACCTGAGAAATGGGCAAAAGTAGGTCTAATTTTGCGCCCCACCTCCATTTGTTTAATCTGAGACTTTTAAGTAGTGTAAATCACTAATATTCTAAATATTTAAAAAAAAAAAAAATTTTTGAGCAAAGATTAATTTCAATATTTTTCAATACCCATTTATGAATGGTCACAAGAAAATTATGCCAACAATGAAGTGGCAAATCATGCTCCCTTTTTCTAAAATGAGCAGAATGCATCCAATGGTAGCACCGGGCATGAACATTAACCATTATCAGACTTAAAGAATGTATATGCTGCTATTCTGTTCAGCATTTAATTTTGGATATTTCTTTCTTGAACAGCCAAAAATTATTGCGGTCACCAAGAAAGCCTACTCGAAAAATCTCGAAGATTCCATTTAAAGTTCTTGATGCACCAGAACTTCAAGATGACTTTTATTTAAACCTAGTGGACTGGTCTTCCCTAAATGTGTTAAGTGTTGGACTTGGCACTTGTGTGTACCTTTGGAGTGCTTGTACTAGCCAGGTGAATTTTTATATTCCTGTTTCTTCTCTCCCTGTTCCTGTCTCTGTCTCTGTCTCTCCCCGCCACTCCTTCCCCCCCCCCCCCCCCCCCACCCACACGCACAACTGGACGAGCATTTTAGCTATTGCCTTGGTTTAGCTTAAATGCATATTTATCAGTAACTGATGTCAGTTGTGGAAAACTAAATCATTTTTAAATAAATTAAACTTTTTGAGTTTAGATCATGTTGACCAGGGATTACTACAGTCAAACATTCTGAATTCAACATCCTTCACAACCCCATGAAGTTGAAAATGATCCTGATCAATGTTCTAGAGAAATCATGTGATGGATGATGCCTCCTTATTGGTAACCACAAGGTTCTCGTGCTGCATACAAGTCTTCCACATTCATCAAAGTAGCAATTTATCTTTCTCTAGGAAAGGATCAACAATTTCTGCCCCAAATGTTGGCTATTTATGGTAAACTGTATTGGTAGTTTGATCTACTCAGTACTTAATTCTTGGATAATTATTGAAGCATCTCATTAATATTGTAATTGTTGTAGGAAAGTTAATGTTTCAAACTTTAAGAAGAAAAATGGCACTTTTAGGAAGTTTTTTTGTGCTTGTGATGTACATTCATGAAATGGACTGTTCCCTCAACCATGCTACTGCTGGTGGCCATTGCTCAATCCCTAGCAGTGTGCGCAACACTGGGGTCAATGCAATATCATGGTAGCTGGAGGTCAAAGTCAGAGATCAGAATGTGTCTACACAGGGCTGGATCAAGAGCTACAGCTTCCTAGTAGTAGCGGCACATCGAAGAGCCGCTGAAGCGCACAGAAACTGCACATATGTGGTTGGGAGTGAGAAACTGGGAGCCGAAACCTAGGCTGCTAGGAAGTAGGGAGCCTGGGCCTACGGTCAAAAGGTCTACAGCTAGGAGGGACCCTGCTGCCAGTAGAAACAGAGAGCTGGATCTTGAGAGGGAGTGGTGTCTAAGCTGGGAGGGAGTGGCAAGGCACAGGAGTAGGTCCTGAGGCTGATGATGTGAAAACAGGATAAGGAAGCTTGTCCTGGAGGCAGAAGAGAACTGGGTCTTGGGATGAATCCAGATATTAGGAATGCCGAAGGATTCCTGAAGAGGCGAGTCCAAAACCAAGAAGTAATTCCTGAAGTTGAGTCCGAACTTTATGAAAAACTTATTTTTTAAAAATTAGTTTATTTTAAGCTGTTTTTCAAGTAGTTTTCATGTAGTGACTGCTGTCGTGTTTGAGCAACACAATTTTTTTTCAAAGAACATGATGAAAACGCCTTTAATTCAATGCATTTCTGTGTAAAAACATGGAATGATGATTTGCTAACTGCCTGCTCTATTATATCTACGATTTTACAACATATTGCAGAGATATTCCAGCTTTTTGTGGACCACTTGGGTGTGCACCATAGAGTTGCAGGATCCAACTGCAAAGTTTAAACCCATGTTTCCATTAATCTCAAGCTGCAGATACCAACAGATCTCAGTATGCTAATTTAGGATTTATTCACCAGAACTGCTAAGAACAGCCTTTTCCAAACTTAAACCCCACGAAAACAGTGAATACATTTTTAGCAAAATAAGACTGAATTACCTGGTTTCTGTACTATTGGGTTAGTCTTTAGTGAAATGTAGAGAATACTGAATGAAGTAAAATTATCTTGTAGAGCTGTATTCATTGTTTTGAATCTAAGGTATTCTTCACCTTTTATATGTGTGATACAAAACAAACTGCCACTAACACGTGGAGGGCGTTTACACAGTGAAAGTAGACTTGCCATGTGATTCAGCATTACTTGACATTAATGCATACCAGTGTCAAAAATGTCTCTGAGGATTTTTGCCCATCACAAGGCTTCTCTAGAGCATTGATCAGGACTCAGGTGCGTGGAGGATGCTTCATATTCATTAATAAAGTAAGTCCCACTATGTATGTAACAGAAAAGCAATTAAGTACCCATCACCCCTATGCTTGCTGGCCCACATTGTCTCCTGGTCCTTGTGTTCAAATCCCTCCATGGCCTCACCCTTCCCTATTTCCGTAATCTCTTTCAGCTCTACAACCCTCGAAGAATTCTGCATTCCTCCAACTCTGACCTCTTGTGCATCCCCCACTTTCTTTGCCCCCACCATTGGCAGCCGTGCCTTCAGCTGCCTGGGTCCTAAGCTCTGCAATTCCCTCCCCAGGTTGGAAAACTGTAACTAGTGGGGTGTCACAGGGATCAGTGCTGGGGCTTCAACTATTTATAATTTATATTAATGACTTGGATGAAAGGACCGCGTGTAATGTAGCCAAATTTGCTGATGATACAAAGATAGGTGGGAAAGCAAGTTGTGAGGAGGACGCAAAGAATCTACAAAGCAATATAGATGGGCTCAGTGAGTGGGGCAAAAATTTGCAATGGACTATAATGTGGTAAAATGTGAGATTATCCACTTTGGTAGGAAAATTAAAAAAGCAAATTATTATTTAAATGGGGTGCAATTACAAAATACTGTAATATAGTGGGATCTGGAGAGTCTTGTACATGAAACACAAAAAGTTAGTATGCAGGTACAGCAAGTCATCAGGAAGGCAAATGGAATGTTGGCCTCTATTGCAAGGGGGATGGAGTATAAAAGTAGGGAAGTCCTGCTCCAACTGTACATGGCGTTGGTAAGACCACACCTGGACTACTGTGTACAGTTTTGGTTTCCTTATTTAAGGAAGGATATACTTGCATTGGAGGCAGTTCAGAGAAGATTCACGAGGTTGATTCCTGAGATGAAGGGGTTGTCATATGAAGAATGGTTGAACAGGTTGGGCCTATACTCATTGGCGTTTAGAAGAATGAGAGACGATCTTATTGAAAAATATAAGATTCTGAAGGGGATTGACATGGTAGATGCAGAGAGGATGTTTCCCCTCATGGGGGAATCTAGAACTAAGGGGCATAGTTTCAGAATAAAACAGAAATTAAGAGGAATTTCTTCTCCTGAGGGTCGTGAATCTTTGGAATTCTCTACCTCAGAGAGCTGTGGAGGCTCAGTCTTTGAATATATTTAAGGTGGAGATTTTTGAATGGTAAGGGAGTCGAGGGTTATGGGGAGTGGGCGGGGAAGTGAGTTGAAGCCAGGATCAGATCAGCCATGATCTTATTGAATGGCGGAGCAGGCTCGAGGGAGCAAATGGCCTACTCCTGCTCCTATTTCTTATGTTCATGTGTTCTTATGTTAAACCTATTTGCCTCTCCAATGCTCTCTCCTCTTTTAAGATGCTGCTTAAAACCTACCTCTGACCAAGTTGTCCTTGGCTTGGTGTCAATATTTGTCTGATTTTGCTCCTATGAAGCGCCTTGGGATGTTTTACTACGTTAAAGTCACAATATAAATGCAAGTTGTTGTTTTGAGATTCTTGAGAGAAGTGTAGTAATCTATTCCTGTTTAAGGATATTCCGTTTTCTGTGTACTAATGAACCACCAACTCATTGAGATTGTTTTTCAGTCAATATATACTGTAACTGTCCAGAGAGTGAACCAAATAATATGTCCTTGTTTTTCATCATCATTATCACAGCCATGTATTTCAAAATAGGGTTTGAGTAACCAAAAGTAGGTGTATAATGAATATTTCCAAAAGATGTATAACAGTGGGGGTCACCTTGAGATCCTAAAGCATGACAGTGCTGTTTAGTTGAATTTATAAATGTCTTCTAAACCTCAAAATTGTTGGTCTTTTTACATAACCAAGTGTGCTCCAGTGGATTCTGCGAACAGTTAATGTTCCAAAATCAAGGCTGTTGTATGTGTAGTTGATTTGCAGCCACACAAATCAACATCAGGAATTATTTTAATTCTTGTGGTAAACTTTATTGGACTGCATCTGGCTTTTCCTAAATTCAAGGGAGCATCTTTTAGGCACTTAAGTAATCTTTCAAAATATTAGTTTCCAAGAAAATGCATTAATAACTATTGAATAAGTCACAAGAACAGATACTCATTTTCAGAGCTACTTGTGTTGTTAAATATAGTTTTTACTGTCACATAAAAAGATATCCCAAGATTGCTCAACTTTGTAACAATTGATTTCCTTACATGTTTGGATGATGTTGCCAAGGAACAGCAAGTATTTGAGTAAGAGGAAGGGACCAAGGATAGATCATTGGGGGATTCTACAGATAATGATGCATGGGCAGAAAGAGCAATTATTGCTGAAGGTGCTCTGGCTACGATCGGAAAAGAAAGAGTGGAACTAAGTGAGAGCAGTCCTTCTGAGCTAGAGAACAGAGAGGCGATGGAAGAGGATGTTGTGGTAGACTGTCAAAGGCTGCAGAGTAATCGAAAAAGGATATTGCAACATTGTCACTGTCTCGGAGCATGTTGTTTATGGCTTGGTTAGGGCCATTTTGGTGCTGTACCTCTCTCTCACTCCACTCACTCATTCTCCTTAATTGAAAAATGTACATTTTCTAACTGAACCTAACAAGTGATAATTAGAGGCTGTTATAATTGTCAGTACAATACGCGACGTTCAGGAGACAATTAGAGGCTGTTTTTGAACAATGAACACGAATTACAATGAGGAACGATATACTTGCTGAAGTTTGTAGAACACAAAAAGCAAGAGCAATAACAGGTGTTTTTTTTACACAAACAAAAAGCCTCTTTTAAAAAAAAAACGAACATAATTTTTCATTTATATAAAAAAACAACTCAATATAAACTTTATCTGAAATAAAGCTTTCAAACTGTGACCTCTAGTTTCATATAATTTTGAGCAACAAAAAATAGCAGCCGAAATTTCTAGAAGCTAAAGGACAAATATGCCATCCGTGCAGCTGACGGTACTGCTGCATCCTGGGAAATTGTGTACACTGCACATGCTCAGAATGCGCAATCTGGATTTGGCTCACCATTTTGGGCATAAATACCCGACCAAAGTTCCGGCTTTTGTGAGAAGCAGAGATGTTCAAGCATAAACTTTAATGAAGGTATTAAAGACGCAAAGACAATTAAATGCATTAATGTAATGTTATCGTGAAATATATAATTAAAGCATTTTGTTTAATCTTTTATTTTGGGCATTAGAAAGTTCAGTACTAAAATGGCAACTTTATAAGAAAAATTTCTGGAGTAAATAGTTTACATTCTTTTATTCACTTTTGGCTTTTGGCACAGCTTGAAGAAAATGTTGATGTCCTACTTGTGTACATTTTTTTCAATGCATGTCCTCTAAGCATTGACTTTCTATCTTTTAGGTGACCAGACTCTGTGATCTTTCTATAGATGGAGATTCTGTTACGTCGGTCGGCTGGTCAGAGAGAGTAAATATTATTTATTGATCTAAAAATAGAGTTAAGCATAAGTTTTATTTAAAGAGACTGCTTTCATATACATTGCAGCAAGCAAGATACATTTTTTGTTTCTTTTGCTCAATGCAATTGGTATGTATTTGTAACTTACAAAATGAAAATGTGTCAGCCTTAGTAGCTCTCTTGCCTCGGAGTCAGAACGTCTTGGATTCAAGGTCCACTTCAGAGAGCACATAATCTAGGTTAACATTTCAGTGCAGTACTGAGGAAATGCTGCACTGTTGGAGGTGTCATCTTTCTGATGAGACGTAAAACCAAGGCTCTACCTGCACTGTTTCTGTAAAAGATCCAATGGCACTTTTCAAAAAGGAGCAGGTGAGTTCTCCTGGTGTCCTGGCCAAAATTTATTCTTCAGTCAATGGGCTCAAAGTTGACCCACCCCTTTTTTCAGTGCACTCATCAGTGATGTGCCAACTTTGTGGGCTAAAAACGGCGCCGAAAAAATGTCCCCCGATTCTGCCTCTCCTGGGGCTTGGCCAGTCAATTGGGGGAGGCGGAGCTAGAGCCCTGCGCGAAAAACAGTGTCGGTAGCTCTCCCCATGCGCATTGGAGTGTGCGCACATGCACAATAGGTCCTCGCCCCCCAGCACGTCCTGCAGCTTGTGTGGGAGGGACCCGATGCTCGCCGCCCGTATCCCTGGCCGAGTGGTCTCACGTACCGGCCAGGCCCACTGTGGAATGCACTGAGGCTGATCCCGATGTTTACAAGTGTTAGGGTTGTGAAGCCGGCTGCTTTCTTCATAACAGAAGGTTGAGTCAGATATGAAAAACAATGCCACAAAAGTGTTTCAAATGAAAGCTTCGTCAACATTCCTCACTTCTTTAAACAAAAAGTGCCAGGCAAGACATCCTAAAGCTAGCTTTAGATAAGCTGAGTAGGAACAGGAGTGGGGTCAGATAGAGAGGATTCTTTGGGAAGGGATTGGAGCTGGGACTGAGATAGGGCTCCCTGGGACTGGAATCTGGACTTGCTGCATTGCTGTTCCCAGGCTGAATATGAAGGTAGGGTAGGACTGACTTACTTCTGTTGCACCGGCCGGCCCGCTGACTTCCCGGGCAGAGTTTTGATATGAAGGTAGGACTTAGTTTTATTTTTTATGTCTTCTTGAATGTCTACTACTTGTTGTGCTTTGTTTAGTGCTTTGCAAGGTCCTCTCCGCTTTCCTTCCCGCTCCTAACTCTGGCAGAATGGTCTCCGATGTACCTACCTGCGTTGATTTCTTAACTCTCCGCAAGGATTTTCTGTGCGGCCACAAGTCGGCCACATAAGTTGGCCTAAGTTAGTTTGGAGCAACTATTAGCTGTCCAAAGTGGCCTAAATGGCCAAAATGGGCGTAGGTGGCTGGTAACGCCCCCTTTTGGAAAAAAAACGAAACTTAAAAAAAACCTAACTAACTCGCTTACACTGGCGCAAATTGAATGTGCAAAATGGGGATTTTTAAGATACTCCAGAAAAATCAAGTTGCTCCAAAAAAAACGGAGCAACTTCTGGGCAATTTTAAGCCCTATTTCACTAAAATGTATTACCTGGCCATTTGTCTCATTGCTGTTTGTAGGATCTTGTTGTATATTTATCTGCCATATTTCCCTACATTGCAACAATGGCTACATTTTAAAATTACTTAATTGACTGTGAAGCATTGTGGGGCATCCTAATGTTGTGAAAGGCACTATATAAATGCAAGTTTGGTTGTTCTTTATAAACTTTAGTGAACAAGCTTTTTTGTTGAGATAGGTGGGAGGAAACTGAATTTAGAAAGTGGAGGTGGTTTTCATGCAGTAGATGTATGGGGTACTAACTGGACTGTGCACTACCCTCAGCAGATGATGGAACATCCATGATAAATTGCTTAATAAATTCTTGGCTACTTTTCAGTATATTATTAGTTGTTTCAGGGCCTGATTTACAAGAACTTAATAAAAATAAATTGTCACATGTGCAGCACTGAGACAAGTTGCTGTTAACAAACATTCCGACATCTACTGAGTATAGCATTGTCTTGCAAAAATAGAAAAATAAAATATTTTCACAGCAAATATTTCTGTATCCCATACCACTGAGGGTGAGCCTTCATGATTTACTCTTGGTGGTTTGATGAGGATGTTTCAGTTTCAAACATGATGTGTATACAAGGTAGCTAATCTCACTTAATTTTTTTAACCTAAATAAATACTGAGGCATTACAGGGTAATGTGCTATAAAGTGAACTTTGAAAGTCAATTAAATATCACAGAAATTTTAATTGCCATATTTTTGCAAAGTATCAAATTGTTTTTTATGCAAAATAAGTTTTATAATGTATTGCTTTAATATTCAGCCATTATGGGTAGCAACTGAAAGGCTCTTGGAATCATCGTTATTTTATTTAATCTAGGGAAACTTGGTAGCAGTTGGAACACACAAAGGATATGTTCAGATTTGGGATGCAGCTGCAGGGAAGAAATTATCCACACTTGAAGGTCACTCCGCTAGAGTTGGTAAGTTCTTGAATTCAAGTTCATGGAACTTTTTATTGACAGCTTCTGATTTGCCAAGAGCATCTATTAAACTAGAATTCTGAAATCTGCTAGTGTAGAGCACAAATCTGCTCATATGTAAATAAATCATTACAATTAAGGATATGAAGGAAAGGAGACAAAGAGAACATTTTAAGTAATGCATTTGATTTTCCATCCAATTTATATATTCGGATATTGGCATTTTCATAGCCCCCAAAAGGTCAGTGACAGCTGTTTTCAGGGTAAGATACTGGCATAAATGTGATGCCCTCGCTAACATCTTGCTGTAGCAATGTAGCACTCCCTCAGCACTACACTAAGGGAGGTTTCAGTTCAGACTCCCACTCTCCTCCCCTTCCCCCCGACCCCTCATCCATGATCATGGCAGAAAAGCAGTTTCCGGTGCCCCCTTGTGCATACCATAATTTGCCATGGCCCTAATCTGAACATTTCCTTGTTTTAAATTCCTCCCATTAAATGTTGATGAGACAAAAGCCATTGTCTTCAGACCCTGTCATAAATTCTGATCCTTCATTAACTCCCTGGGCACTGTCTCGGGCTAAATCAGACTTTTTGCACTCTTGGCATCCTGTTCAACTCAAAGTTGAGTTTCCAACCCCACATCCTTCCATCAGAAAGACTGCTTACGCCCCTACTTCAGCCCATCCACCAGTGAAACCCTCATGCATGTCTTTATCACCTCTAGACTAGATTACTTCAATACTCCCCTTGTTGGCCTTCCCTCTTCCGTCCTTCATAAACTCTAGCTTGTCCAAATGGCTGCTGCTCATATCCTACCAAATTCCGCTTGCCTATCACCCCTATCCTTGCTGATCTACGTCGGTTTCCCAAGGTTTCAAATTAATAATTTTTGTCCCTGTCTTAAATCTCTCTATGTCCTCGGCTCTCCCTTTCTCTGTAACATCTACCAGTCCTACAGCAACCCCCCCGCCACCAATTCAACTGTTTGTTTCTCTGGCTTCGATTTCTTGTGTATTCTCACCCTACCGTTGATAGTTGTATCTTCCGCTACCCAGGTACCACTCTGGGATGCTCTCCCTAAATCGCTTCACTCTCCGTCTTTTTTTAAGATCCTCTTTAAAAAGGCACTATGCCCATGTTTTGTGGTGAACTGAACTAAAGTTGAGTATTTTTAGGGCAAGGCCTTACTACCAAAAGAAGTCTTTTATGTCACACATGTTAGAGATATTGGGTATCTTGCACTCCAATGTATTCCTTGAGGCAGCTATTGGAGAGAATGAATTTGAAAACTACTCACAGTCTGAGAGTTTGCACACCTCAGCATTTCAAAGAGAGACCACCAACCACCAAGAAAACATTGACCATTTACGGGAACAGACCAACAAAGTAGAGGAATAATCTGTCACTGAATTTGAGCATGAATCTGGTCAATGTTGAGTGTTGGCCACTTCCATGAAATAGGCAAAGTGGTTCCTTTTCAGTTATAGCTAGCTGAATTTTTTTTTTTTAAATTGCACAGTATTTAACAGGTCTCTCAACTCATAAAAAATATAATACAGGAATTTCTCAAATCTGTACCTGGAGAAAGCAAAGTAATTCAAAAAAATAAGAAACAAAATCCAGTGTGGCTGTTTTGTGGAATTAAATATCAGGATCTGATTGGTCCACGCTTAATATGGATCAATGGGTAACATTTTTATAGTTTTCTACAATCATGTGTTTACATATGATTGTGATATTATTACATAACAAAACATTGAATAGTATGGATGTAGCTCTTTTTATAGATAAAATAATTCTATATATTGAGATACTGGTCTTTGGCCCAAATAGTATTTCTTCCCCACCTTCCCCCCCCCCCATCAAAGTTTAGCACTTAGACTGTCTGCTTTTATTTACAGTTTATTCAGGTAGGCAAAGCAAGAATAACTATTGCTAGATGTCCCAGTGCCATTGCTATATCTACCTTTTTTGCAACTTCACTCTTCAAAAAGTCCATCAATATATTTACATCATCTCAAACCTGCAAGTCTAAGGTCTCAGAAAGCTGACTTAAAATATTCCATGAAACGGTTTCCCTTCCATTGGGAAGACATTTAACACACAAGTGGACTTTTGAAGAAATTGCTGATGCCTAAGCTATTCCATATGCTTGTAAGCAAGATTAATAGTTGGCAGAAATGAAAGAATAACTTTGGACTAAGAATACTTTCTGCTATACTGTTGTCAGCAGACTAATTGGTTTCCAATCAACTCAAATTGAAGCAGCTTTCTCTTTAAAATAAAATCGATCCAAGTTGTCAGTAGTTGTCCACATTTTCAGCACTGCAAGCAGTTTACATGTAAGGTTGATTGTGCTCTAGGGGCTCTCGCATGGAATGCTGATCAGCTGTCATCAGGAAGTAGAGACCGTCTTATTCTTCAGAGAGATATCCGCACCCCGCCATTGCAATCCGAGCGACGGCTTCAGGGTCACAGACAGGAAGTTTGTGGTTTGAAGTGGTCGACGGATCACCAGCTTCTGGCCTCTGGAGGAAATGACAACAAGGTAATAAAATCTATAAAAAAAACTTTTGAGTTTGCTAATCTAACCTGTGGTGGCCATGGGGGCTTTACAGTTGGGCACAGTGTCCTTTTACATAGAAACATAGAAACATAGAAAATAGGTGCAGGAGTAGGCCATTCGGCCCTTCTAGCCTGCACCGCCATTCAATGAGTTCATGGCTGAACATTCAACTTCAGTACCCCATTCCTGCTTTCTCGCCATACCCCTTGATCCCCCTAGCAGTAAGGACCTCATCTAACTCCTTTTTGAATATATTTAGTGAATTGGCCTCAACAACTTTCTGTGGTAGAGAATTCCACAGGTTCACCACTCTCTGGGTGAAGAAGTTCCTCCGCATCTCGGTCCTAAATGGCTTACCCCTTATCCTTAGACTGTGACCCCTGGTTCTGGACTTCCCCAACATTGGGAACATTCTTCCTGCATCTAACCTGTCTAACCCCGTCAGAATTTTATATGTTTCTATGAGGTCCCCTCTCATTCTTCTGAACTCCAGTGAATACAAGCCCAGTTGATCCAGTCTTTCTTGATAGGTCAGTCCCGCCATCCCGGGAATCAGTCTGGTGAACCTTCGCTGCACTCCCTCAATAGCAAGAATGTCCTTCCTCAGGTTAGGAGACCAAAACTGTACACAATACTCCAGGTGTGGCCTCACCAATGCCCTGTACAACTGTAGCAACACCTCCCTGCCCCTGTACTCAAATCCCCTTGCTATGAAGGCCAACATGCCATTTGCTTTCTTAACCGCCTGCTGCACCTGCATGCCAACCTTCAATGACTGATGTACCATGACACCCAGGTCTCTTTGTTAGGGAGGGGGTTCCCATTCCTTATCCCTATCAAGTGATTCCTGCAGGAAAGAGCACTCTTGAACAGGAGTAGCCTTGGATGTGATCCTCCCAATGAGAAATAGTCTACAACATTCATTTTTGTAGCTCATGTGTGAATAATGGCCACTTGACTGAGGTACTGGAAGGCAATTAGAACTGTACATTGGGAAGTAGTCAATACCTTCAGGGTAAGGAGCAAAATTGGCAAAGGAGAAAAATTCTGTAAACTGCGATGGAACTGCGCATTAGAGTGCCAGTACGTGGTTTAGAGTGGTGGGGTGCGGACTCGTGCCCATAATGTTCCTTCATCGACTGCTTCCCCGTCCCAACTGCACTGCTGTGAGGTATAAGCCCTGAATTTTTCACAGGGAGAGCTGGTTCTGAGCAGCATTGGTGAGAGCTAGGCGCAAGTTGTCTGCTTGTTCACACTCGAATATAGTTAGTGTGACCTGGGCTTACTGAGATAAAAGGGAGTTGATGTCCTCACTTCAAACAAAAACATTCTGTAAATTGAATTTAAGATTTTTTTTTAAACTAGTGGCTTGTACCTTTGCTGTGCAAACAGGTATATACAGATGTGTGTGCACACATACACAAAAGTAGTATTTCTGTGTGGCATCCTTCAGGAATAATCAAGCCACCTGGTTTGTTGAATGAGCAGAATAATTGAAAAACAGATATTACAGTCTCCATATAGGTATATTGTTCTTCCAGTACTTAAACTCTGGGTCAGTTACTTCAGTTATGTTAACTCAAATTTTTTTCACCCTTATTCATGGGGGTCCAATCTGAAGTGATTTGATGAGCTTCATTTCTTGTCTGTCCCATGCTGCTTAGGAAATGGAGTCAGTCCACTGATCTATAAACTGCTGGTATTAGTGCTGCTCAACTAAAACTCTTCCCCCTCCTGAAAAAAAATGAAACTGTACATGATTCGTAATTCACTTTGGCATGTCTGTTTTATTTTGACATTTCACTTAAATCTTGGTAATCAAAAATTGTTTAAAGACAAAATGGGTTGTACTTCATATTGCTAAATCTTTTGCATATAACTTATCATCTTTGTTTAGCTTCTGGTGTGGAACAACTCCAGTTCAGGGCCAGTACAGCAGTACACGGAGCATCTTGCAGCAGTGAAAGCCATTGCCTGGTCTCCTCATCAGCATGGTCTCCTTGCATCGGGTGGTGGAACTGCTGACCGTTGCATCCGTTTCTGGAATACTCTTACCTCTCAGCCTTTGCAGTGTATAGATACAGGTTCCCAGGTGTGCAACCTTGCTTGGTCCAAGCATGCAAATGAACTAGTAAGTACAAAGTATTTAACTTATTTTTAGTGCACCTGGTATCGGTAAAAGTAAAACAATTAGGTTGTCGTAAAATCCCAACATGTTCATTAATGTTTGTTAGAGAAGGAAATCTGCCATCCTTACTCAGTCTGGGCTATCTGTGAATCTAGTCTCACTCTTGCAAGCACTCTTGTCTAGCAAGCTACGCATTTTGCCAAATCTAGGGATGGCAATTAATGTCGGCCTTGCCAGCGATGCACACATTCAGAGAAGGAATAAAATTACATTTAATCTAGATTCATCTGCAATTTAATTTCATTTTCTTTGAGTATTGTATTAATAAGATTGTTTTCTTGGCTCATTAGAAGTCAAAAACCATTCTATTAGCCAGTAAATCATTGTGTTCTTGTCATGAATGCACGATTGGCTGTTGTACTTAGAAAAACTTTCCATTCACTGAGACCATAATGGGTAAGAAAGTTCTGTGGATTTTATGGCCGTTGAGAAAAGGGCTTTATTTTGTATGGATTGGGTAATAACTGAACTACAGAATCAATGTAGAATTCACACATGTAGTGTTGGAAAATATTAGTGCTGTTGTGTAATACTGGCCCAGAAATCCCGGTCGACTGCTTTCCGCGGACGATCGAAGGAAAAACTTTAAAAAGATGCATACCTACCTGTTCCTGCTGCGGCCACATGAGTTCCCAGTCCTGAAGCCTCCACTGGCTCGCATCGGAGTGCGTGCACGTTCGGACGTCTGCAGGGCTGGAACTGCAGTCACATGGCTCTGGGCAGCCAATCAAGGTAAAGTATATTCTCATTCATAATAATGGGAACTCCGTAAGTTGGGAGTTCCAATTATTCCCATTATTATGAATGAGAAGCCCCCCCCCCCCCATCCCCAAAACTCTAATAAAAGATAGAAAAAATACACCACATTTTTACTAATTTAAATGTTATTTATGTATTATTTTTTTTTATTCCAATTTTTTAAAAGTTTTTTTAATTATGGTCTAAAATAAACTTACTGTAGTGGGGAGGGTTTTTAACAATAAAATGTGCTGTTGTAATTTCATTTTTAAATGTTTTTTTGTATTTTAAAACTCTTATGCCTATAAAAGTAGGCTATGCGCCTGCTTTTATCAGGCACAAGAGTTTTCAGGACATTTTCTGGGCAAGATGTAGGTAAATACTGCAATCTTGCTCTTGCAAATGTCCTCGCTCCAGAGATGCAAAGGATCTGTCAAGCTGGTTTTCAGTGCGTGCGCATTGTGCGCTGAAAACCGGCTTTTGCGATGCCTTCCCGGGTCCGTATGGACCCGGGGAGGCTGGGATTTCTGGGTCATGGTATTACAGTAATAATGACTGGAGCTTTTTTCATTCAAACATTTTATGTGGCACCTTTGTGTTTTTATGTACATTGTTTTACTAATACAGTAATAAATAATGTTTTTAATACTTATAGGTAAGTACTCATGGATATTCACAAAATCAAATCCTGGTGTGGAAGTATCCATCATTAACACAAGTAGCCAAATTGACTGGACATTCATACAGAGTGCTATACTTGGTGAGTTACTTATGATTTTTACATTCATTTTGTATAATGCAAGGATTAAAATTATAACATTCTTTGGCTCTATAATAAATGGATGATGTGGAATCTATATGGGTAGAGCTGCAGAACACTAAAGGGCAAAAAACGTTAGTGGGAGTTGTGTACAGACCTCCAAACAGTAGTAGTGATGTTGGGGAGGGCATCAAACAGGAAATTAGGAGTGCATGCAATAAAGGTGCAGCAGTTATCATGGGTGACTTTAATATGCACATAGATTGGGCTAGCCAAACTGGAAGCAATACGGTGGAGGAGGATTTCCTGGAGTGCATAAGGGATGGTTTTCTAGACCAATATGTCGAGGAACCAACTAGGGGGGAGGCCATCTTAGACTGGGTGTTGTGTAATGAGAGGGGATTAATTAGCAATCTCATTGTGCGAGGCCCCTTGGGGAAGAGTGACCATAATATGGTGGAATTCTGCATTAGGATGGAGAATGAAACAGTTAATTCAGAGACCATGGTCCAGAACTTAAAGAAGGGTAACTTTGAAGGTATGAGGCGTGAATTGGCTAAGATAGATTGGCAAATGATACTTAAGGGGTTGACTGTGGATGGGCAATGGCAGACATTTAGAGACCGCATGGATGAATTACAACAATTGTACATTCCTGTCTGGCGTAAAAATAAAAAAGGGAAGGTGGCTCAACCGTGGCTATCTAGGGAAATCAGGGATAGTATTAAAGCCAAGGAAGTGGCATACAAATTGGCCAGAAATAGCAGCGAACCTGGAAACTGGGAGAAATTTAGAACTCAGCAGAGGAGGACAAAGGGTTTGATTAGGGCAGGGAAAATGGAGTACGAGAAGAAGCTTGCAGGGAACATTAAGGCGGATTGCAAAAGTTTCTATAGGTATGTAAAGAGAAAAAGGTTAGTAAAGACAAACGTAGGTCCCCTGCAGTCAGAATCAGGGGAAGTCATAACGGGGAACAAAGAAATGGCAGACCAATTGAACAAGTACTTTGGTTTAGTATTCACTAAGGAGGACACAAACAACCTTCCGGATATAAAAGGGGTCAGAGGGTCTCGTAAGGAGGAGGAACTGAGGGAAATCTTTATTAGTCGGGAAATTGTGTTGGGGAAATTGATGGGATTGAAGGCCGATAAATCCCCAGGGCCTGATGGACTGCATCCCAGAGTACTTAAGGAGGTGGCCTTGGAAATAGCGGATGCATTGACAGTCATTTTCCAACATTCCATTGACTCTGGATCAGTTCCTATCGAGTGGAGGGTAGCCAATGTAACCCCACTTTTTAAAAAAGGAGGGAGAGAGAAAGCAGGGAATTATAGACCGGTCAGCCTGACCTCAGTAGTGGGTAAAATGATGGAATCAATTATTAAGGATGTCATAGCAGCGCAGTTGGAAAATGGTGACATGATAGGTCCAAGTCAGCATGGATTTGTGAAAGGGAGATCATGCTTGACAAATTTTCTGGAATTTTTTGAGGATGTTTCCAGTAAAGTGGACAAAGGAGAACCAGTTGATGTGGTATATTTGGACTTTCAGAAGGCTTTCGACAAGGTCCCGCACAGGAGATTAATGTGCAAAGTTAAAGCACATGGGATTGAGAACTGGTTGTCAGACAGGAAGCAAAGAGTAGGAGTAAACGGGTACTTTTCAGAATGGCAGGCAGTGACTAGTGGGGTACCGCAAGGTTCTGTGCTGGGGCCCCAGCTGTTTACATTGTATATTAATGATTTAGATGAGGGGATTAAATGTAGTATCTCCAAATTTGCGGATGACACTAAGTTGGGTGGCAGTGTGAGCTGCGAGGAGGATGCTATGAGGCTGCAGAGTGATTTGGATAGGTTAGGTGAGTGGGCAAATGCGTGGCAGATGAAGTATAATGTGGATAAATGTGAGGTTATCCACTTTGGTGGTAAAAACAGAGACAGACTATTATCTGAATGGTGACAGATTAGGAAGGGGAAGGTGCAGCGAGACCTGGGTGTCATGATACATCAGTCATTGAAGGTTGGCATGCAGGTACAGCAGGCGGTTAAGAAAGCAAATGGCATGTTGGCCTTCATAGCGAGGGGATTTGAGTACAGGGGCAGGAAGGTGTTGTTACAGTTGTACAGGGCCTGTACAGGCCACACCTGGAGTATTGCGTACAGTTTTGGTCTCCTAACTTGAGGAAGGACGTTCTTGCTATTGAGGGAGTGCAGCGAAGATTCACCAGACTGATTCCCGGGATGGTGGGACTGACCTATCAAGAAAGACTGGATCAACTGGGCTTGTATTCACTGGAGTTCAGAAGAGTGAGAGGGGACCTCATAGAAACGTTTAAAATTCTGACGGGATGGACAGGTTGGATGCAGGAAGAATGTTCCCAATGTTGGGGAAGTCCAAAACCAGGGGTCACAGTCTAAGGATAAGGGGTAAGCCATTTAGGACCGAGATGAGGAGAAACTTCTTCACCCAGAGAGTGGTGAACCTGTGGAATTCTCTACCACAGAAAGTAGTTGAGGCCAATTCACTAAATATATTCAAAAGGGAGTTAGATGAAGTCCTTACTACTCGAGGGATCAAGGGGTATGGCGTGAAAGCAGGAAGGGGGTACTGAAGTTTCATGTTCAGCCATGAACTCATTGAATGGCGGTGCAGGCTAGAAGGGCTGAATGGCCTTCTCCTGCACCTATTTTCTATGTTTCTATGTTTTTTTCTATGACACATGCATCCAATGTTAAAAGCTACATGCTGGTTGACTCCTTCAGAATAACTGTATGGCTTTACTCTCCATATGTTGCTAATGTTGACATTAAACATCAGCAGCCCTCAATGTAGTTGTTAAAATGTTTGTTCTAGACGATGGTTGACAAAAGGTCTGTTGCTAATTGTATCTCGTGAATTTTTTCTATACTCAGTGATGTCAATTAGTTTCCATGCAATATTCCAGACATACCTTCAGCATGACAGACAGACATGCACAGGGCAGTTTATGGTAGACTTGGATGTCTAGAACATCAATGGACCAACCCTACAACTTTGCTCCAACTACTTAACCTGGGTCATCGTGTTGAGGGGCTTTGGTATTGAGACGTGGTTACTATGAAACTGGCTCCTTCTCCAGCGTATGTAGTGGCAGATTAATGTAGGCTGGAGCCCTCCCTCCCTATAACAGGTTCTTCTTTTTGCCACAAATTTACCTCATTCCTTTTTGTCCTGGAATATTGAACATGAACTTAAGGAAATTGTTCCATTGCATGCCCAAGACTTTGAACCGTGAAGAAGAACTGTTTGAACACTCAATCTACACCACAAGTTTAACCAGCATTGGGATGTTGCTGTCACTTAAGAAAGAATAGAAAGATCAAAGGACCAGTCATGCCTTCTCAGCATAGTCCTAAATAATGTGTCCAAACTACAGTTAGCATCCAGCAGAAAACCCAGGTATCGCTATGAATCAAGAACTAGGATAGACCTCTGTTGTATGTTTCAAACAGTTGTTTTAAGTTCCTCTCGTCAGCCCATGCAAAGCCATAATATTATAACCGGGGTACTCCCTGCCATATCTCACTGGTTAGTTAGTTGATCAATATGACGAGTAGAGGGCACTAGACACTTGGTAGAGATAGGGGGAAAAAATTAGCCCCACAATTCTTTAAGAAATGCCTAGAGCAAATTTCATTTCTCCCAGCAAGATCAATACAGCTATCTCCAGTTGTAGCTCTACCTCCAGAACCATGCAATACTGTGCAGATTTCCACTGAAACCAACTCCAGGGAACTTTTCCTCCACTACCCAGTAGCCTGCTGTGGATGCATCTCTACCCTGTGCACTTTGCTCTCCTACGCAACTAAGGACTCAATATTGAGAGCCTGAAGAAATACAGGGGCTTCATAAAAATATATATGAATGTAGATTTTGAATAGGAGGGTGACAGCGGACTGTCTGGCTACAGAATATAGGTTAAATGAGTCTCCCATCAACCCTTTCCTAGTTAGGAAAGGTGTATGGGGAGGAGAAAAAAATAAGCGGTTAGCAAAAGCAGATCTTGTCGAAATCAGTTTTTTTTTAAAGCTACAAAAGAAATGTACTGTTCTTAAAAATAATAATGGAAATATACTAACTTCTCTTTTTGTCTGCAGGCAATGTCACCAGATGGAGAAGCCATAGTTACTGGAGCTGGAGATGAAACACTCCGATTCTGGAATGTTTTTAGTAAAACTCGTTCAACTAAGGTATATGATATTGTGGGTAGCTGTAGTGATATGAAGATTATACCAAAAATCTTTGATTTTAGTTAAAGAATCAATAGATCCTGCGTTTGATTAATTATAGAATTATGCTGTGTAGGAGTTGCTGGTCTGTGGTGGTTTATTGCAACATAGGAATTTACTGTACAGAATGGTAGAACATAGTTTGCTCCTACAGTTCTCCTAATGGTGGGTCTTTTAATTCACTAGCCAGTTTTGGGAAGGAGCAGAGATGCAATACTTCCCACAGAATTAGAGGAGGAATTGAAAAGGAGCAGTGTATAATGCACCAATGTGTCAAACCATCAGCAGCCAGTTGTACGGCAGTACTATCAGAGGCGAGCAAAGATCATCTGCTTTGGTTTGTGGTGGGAATAGAATACCAATGTCCAGAACAGCATCTTTGATGCAACTGCTACTTATCCACTAATTATTGTGATGTCATGGTGGTTTCAATATTGCGATAAGCTACCAAGTGAAATCCAGAGGGACAACCTACTCTTTTTTTTTTCCACCCAGCTATCTACATTGGGAACCTTAATAGCCATCACACAGACTTGGTTTACTCACAATCCAACAAAGATGGTGGGCGGTTACAAACTTCGGCGTCGAATAATGACCATAACCTGATCCACAACCCTAAACAGCATGGCACCTTCCTCGATCTTGATGACCTTCCACACAGTCAGCATCAACCATCACTTATCCATGCCAGTCTCAACTAAGCACTCATCAAAAGTACAAGGAAACCTTGATGAAACCTCAAAGCCAATGTGCATTGTTTAGCGACCGTTGAACAAATAATTGTTACTATCCCATGACATAACATAACCCAATCGAGGGGGAATACAGACATGTTTATGGCACTCTACAAAGCTCTAAAATTCACAATCCATTGTGCTTTTGGCTCCTTGTTCAGTGTGCCTGGACAAAGTGCATTGTTCTATTGAAACCAGATCATGGATATCTATGCCGATGATGTGTCAGTGCTACTCAAGCTAATGATTTTTTTTCCACCCTGGAAACCACAGTGACCAATAATATGAAACTTATGGCAGAGTACTGCCTGAAATGGCGCCTTCATCCAAGTACCTGTACTACAAAAACTGTCCTCCGTCTTTCACTTGCATAATGCTAGCACCTCTCGTGAGCTTATCATAAATGGTTAACTTCCTAAAACGTGATGCTCCACCTGTTTGCTCGAGCGTCTCCCTCAACAAATCACTAACTTACTGAGAAAGTCAAACCTTCAAATAACCTAACCATCAAACTTGCTGGCTTTGCCTGGGGAGCAAACGCCTCCACTTTTTGCGGAGAGGTTTATGCAGGGAGTTACTGCGCTTGGGACCTAGGCAACAGAAGGCACGTCCACCAATGGTTGAGCGATTATAATCAGGGATGCTCGAGTGCATAGATTCTAGGTGCTAGAGGTCACGGGTTTGGGTGATGCTGCTGAAGAAGCCTTGGCGAGTTGCTGCAGTGCATCTTGTAGATGGTATACACTGCAGCTATGGTGCGCTGGTGGTGAAGGGAATGAATGTTTAAGGTGGTGGATGGGGTGCCAATCAAGCAAGCTGCTTTGTCCTGGATGGTGTTGAGCTTCTTAAATGTTGGAGCTGCACTCATCCAGGCAAGTGGAGAGTATTCCATCACATTTCTGACTTGTGCCTTGTAAACGGTGGAAAGGCTTTGGGGAGTCAGGAGGTGAGACACTCCTTGCACAATACCCAGCCTCTGACCTGCTCTTTTAGCCACAGTATTTATGTGGCTGGTCCAGTTAAGTTTCTGGTCAATGGTGACCCCCAGGACATTGATGGTGGGGGATTCGGCGATGGTAATGCCATTGAATGTCATGTACATTCTCTCTTGTTGGAGACAGTCAATGCCTGACACTTTTGTGGCGCGACTGTTACTTGCTGCTTATCAGCCTAAGCCTGAATATTGTTCAGGTCTTGCTACATGCGAGCATGAACTACTTCATTATCTGAGGAGTTGTGAATGGAACTGAACACTGTGCGAACATCCCCACTTCTGACCTTATGTGGGGGAAGGTCATTGATGAAGCAGCTGAAGATGGTTGGGCCTAGGATACTGCCTTGAAGAACTCCTGCAGTGATGTCCTAGGGCTGAGATGATTGACCTCCAGCAACCACAACCATCTTACTTTGTACTAGGAAAGTTTTCCCCCTGATTTCCATTGACTTCAATTTTACTAGGGCTCCTTGATACCATACTCAAATGCTGCCTTAATGTCAAGGGCAGTCACTCATCTCACCTCACCTCTGGAATTCAGCTCTTTTGTCCATGTTTGGACCAAAACTGTAACGAGGTCTGGAGCCGAGTGGTCCTGGCGGAATCCAAACTAAGCATCAGTGAGCAGGTTATTGGTGAGTAATAGCCACTTGATAGCACTGACAACAACACATTCCATCACTTTGCTGATGATTGACAGTAGACTGATGGGATGGTAATTGGGTGAATTGGATTTGTCCTGCTTTTTATGGACAGGACATACCTGGGCAGTTTTCCACATTGTCCGGTAAATGCCAGTGTTGTAGCTATACTGGAACAGCTTAGCTAGAGGCGTGGCTAGTTCTGGAGCACAAGTCTTCAGAACAACAGCCAGGATGTTGGCGGGGCCCACAGCCTTTGCTGTATCCAGTGCACTCAGCCGTTTCTTGATACCACATGGAGTGAATCGAATTGGCTGAAGACTGGCTTCTGTGATGGTGGGAACCTCGGGAGAAGGCCGCAATGGATCATCCAGTTGGCACTTCTGGCTGAAGATGGTTGCAAACGCTTCAGCCTTGTCTTTTGCACTCGTGTGCTGGGCTCCGCCGTCATTGAGGATGGGGATATTCATGGAGCCTCCTCCTCCCATTAGTTGTTTAATTGTCCACCACCGTTCACGACTGGATGTAGAGCTTTGATCTGATCAGTTGGTTGTGGGATCGCTTAGCTATGTCTATACCATGCAGCTTGTTTAGCATGCATGTAGTCCTGTGTTGCAGCTTCCCCAGGTTGGTACCTCATTTTTAGGTATGCCTGGTGCTGCTCTTGGCATGCTTTTCTGCACTCCTCATTGAACTAGGATTGGTCCCCTGGCTAGATGCTAATTGTAGAGTGAGGGATATACCAGGCCCTTAGGTTACAGATTGTGGCGGAATACAATTCTGCTGCTGCCCACAGCACCTCAGTGCCCAGTTTTGAGCTGCTAGATCTGTTCTGGATCTATCCCATTTAGCACAGTGGTGGTGCCATACAACACAATGGAGGGTGACCTCAGTGTGAAGACGGGACTTCATCTCCACAAAGACTATACGGTGATCACTGCTGCTAATACTGTCATGGACAGATGCATCTGTGACGGGTAGATTGGTGAGGATATGGTCAAGTAGGTTTTTCCCCTCATGTTGGTTCTCTCACCACCTGCTGCAGACCCAGTCTGAGAGTTATGTCCTTCAGGGCTCGGTCAGTAATGGTGCTACTGAGCCACTCTTGGTGATGGACTGATTCATCAGCTGAGGACTGAGGGGAGTTGCCAATAAGCAGGAGGTTTCCTTGTCCATGCTTGACTGAAGCCATATGACTTTATGGGGTCCAGAATCAATGTTGAGGACTCCCAGGCCCACTCCCTCCCAACTGTTCCATTGTGTCAACACCTCTGGTGGGTCTGTCCTGCCAGTGGGACAGGACATACCCAGGGATGGTGATGGAGCAGTCTGGGACATTGCTTGAAAGGTATGATTCTGTGAGTATGATTGTCAGGCTGTTACTTGACTAGTCTGTGGGACAGCTCTCCTAATTTTTGGCGCAAGTCCCCAGATGTTAGTGAGGAGGACTTTGCAGGGTCAACTGGGCTGGGTGTGCCATTGTCATTTCCTAAGCCGACCACGAGGTCGATGCCAGGTGGCCCGTCTATTTTTAAAAAATTCTTATTTTGTTTTCTGTTGATTAATATTGCACTCCCATTTGGGCTCGCTCCCTGCACACTAAACTGGTGGATACTAAACTGCATGCTACTATAAGGTTTGTCTGGCACATTGTGCCCTAGTCTGATCACAAGTCCTTTGCAACATGGCTCCTCCACATCTTTGTTGTTCGGATTACCAATTCACTCATTTATTTAATCCACCTCTTCAAGACACCCAATATGGTCAACCTTTCCTGATTGCTTTGATCAACTCGCTGGCATGAAAATCACCATTTTACCTCTGATACTAGATACAGTCGACCAGGCTTCAACTAAGCCACGTCGTAGTTGGGCACTTCTCAACTGCTTTCAAACTGGAAAAGGAAGCTGTGCCTCAAATCTTCACCTATATAGGGTCTTCATTACAGCAAATGGCCTTGTGGACAAATACATACCATGTCTCACGTTGTTGAGTCATGCCGAGTAACTAAACCTATCTGGTTGGCTAGGTGTTTTGCATGCTGGTGATGACCATTCTCTAAAATTACTGGAATTATATGCTGAGTCTGCATATGTTTAATAATTGTGTGTGTGTGTAAAGGAAGATCATTGTTCTGAAATAGTACAATGCTTTACACTAATCTTTGGGATACAGGATATCAAACCGTTGGAACACCAATAAATAAAATGTGAGATAAATAAAACTTTTTGAAAAAATAAAATTGTTTTATGAACATGGAAACTTTTTTTGAATTGATTTACAGGAATCCATATCTGTGCTGAATCTCTTCACAAGGATACGATGATGATTGAGGAAGTAGTGTGTTAAAAGGGAAAATGAGAACATTCCCATAAATATACAAGAAACTGTTTCATCATGCTGGTACTGATTTTTTCATTTGGATGGATCTTAGAAAGAGGACATTTTGAAGGATTTTGCTGCTCATTCCAAACAGCTCGAATTTTTAAAGTATGTTTTCAATTATGTTTGTTTACAAAGAACTGTTTGAAAAGACTGCCAAAGGTTTTGAATTAAGGTCTAGTTAAGTGCTGATATTCTAATTTTCTTGTACAGTTTATATAAAAAGCCAGCTACTTTTCACTGTCTGATAAAAATGGAGATGTTGAGAGAAATGTGCACATTTTATTTGGTGCTACCTGTAAATATTTTTCTGTTAGTGTAGGAAAATGTACATTGAATATAAAGTTCTGTAGAAATGCAGTGAGAATGCTAAACAAAGCTTGATTATGGAGATGAGCATAATGTTTAATAAGAAACCTGAATATTAGGCTTTCCTGTGTGCCAACATATATATATTATATATATATATATTTTGTAACTGTATTACAAGGATTTTCAAAATATTAAGCAGGAAGATTACTTCTATTAAGTATTTTGTTATTAAAATGTCTGGCTCCTGTAGGTTAACATCATGTTGAACTGCACAAAATAGTAACCTTATTTTAATTAAAATTATGAATTGGCTAAAATTCTAATACTAGATGTAAAAGTCCAATGAAGCATGATCCCCAAAATTTGTTGGGGAGATTAAAAGGTCTTGCTGCTTATAATGTTGAAAATGCTTTTGTCTCAAACTGTACAAATATGGATGGAAAAGCACTTGAATTTTTTTAACCTTTTAGTGTCAACCATTACCAAGACTGTTAATTTTTGTACACCTGTTTCTGTTATTTTATACCATCTGTGATCTTTTGTTCAGCTGTAAAACTGCTTTGTGTTCTGTAATAGTGAATGCCTTTCAAGTTGTTTGCATTTGTGAATGATCCTTCTGACACCCAACGGAAGTGAGTAAAGCTGTTAAAAATGATGTTGCACAACATGACTGTGTGAAGCCTAATATCTGTACCCAGGATAACATGACATGACAAGTCTGCAAGTTTGCTGGTGTACAAGTATTTGTTGGTGCATTTCAAAACTGGAATTGCACAGTATTTCTGCAAGTCACGTGTTCTAATTAAAACTGGGAAAATCCAAATATATTTACTACTACATATTGTGGATTGCTTTCACAAGAATATTTATATAATACTTCATCATTCATGACCTTTACAATAATTCAGGACCTTTGCAGCAATTATGAACTAGAAATTTACATGGATCCTGCAGAGAAACCTTTCAGTCGCTTTCCTTGCTTTACATCAGGTCACAATAAGGCCAAATCAGAAGAGTCTCGGTGTTAGAGTGGGTAATAGAAACTAGTGCGTCTATCTCCTGTATTCAAATCCAGCTTCGACAGGATAAAAATCTTCCCTTTGATTTGAGAAGTCTAAATGTGTGGGCATTGATTTTGTTTCCAGTGGTCTTGACTGCACAGGTTAAAGTAGCCCATAATTTTTTTTTTAACTTCTGAAAATCACTTGCAGTTGATCAGAATAGATGGTGAGGTACGTTAGGTTGGTGAAGTGTTTCTCAGTTTGGATTTTCACCTTGTTGGGGCAATGTAGGAGGAGCATTACATAACATCTGACATCGGGATCCTTGGAGCTGTTTCTGGATGTAAAACTGAATAATGTTCCCTTCCTTGTCATTGTCATTTCCCTTATTTTGAGCATGTGCTACCTGGTATTAGTGATCGTGCAGTGATTTTAAATTGACAGATCAATGACTTTAGTTAAGTTTTGTTCCCATTTTATAAATTATAGAAGTCTTTTCGGGGAGATGAGAAATACTGTTTTAAAATGAGATTACTTAAAGTAGGTAATAAGTATCCATTGTCACATCACAGGATTTCAGTGATGCATGTCATAGTTGTCTCATCATAAAGAATACTGTCGCTTAGCTGGCATGCTGCATTTCCAAAGGTATATGAAACTGCTGTAAATGTGTGAGAACTGAGTGGGTTTGGGTGCTATTTATGATAAATGCTTCAGCTCTAATACTGCCTGTACTGACTAACTAGAATCCCAACATCTGCCTGTTTACTATTTGCCAAATTAATATCTGTGCAGAATATCCAAGAGTTTATAACAAGTTATGTATTCAAATATATGTACTCATTTGTGAGGTGTTACAAAAAGATGTTTAACGCATTGGATAGTAGTATATCATTATGATAAAAGTTATACAGCTATTGAAAACAAAACCTAAGAGGCATTAAACATAAAGAAGACCTTTCATTGATGTGTTTTATTTGAAAGAATTAAGCTCTGAATAGTGATTCTATATAAATATTTGGAGGGTGAAAGCAGTGCATCTACATGATTATTTGGTCCACTTACAGATTCTTTTTAAAACAAAGATTATTGTGGTAATGTAGAGAGTGTGAGAGCATTTGCAAAGAGTCAAAAGCACTCTCTCTGGGTTGGTAGGTTCCCAGAACAGTGAGTTTATGCAGAGCAGAGGCAAGATGCATCCCACAGTCAGGGAAGGAAAATCAAAATGAAACAGTGGGGGACACTGAAAATACTGTTGGTTCGAATCAAGTTCATTGGGTGAAACTTGTGCACAAACCACCTGAATTGGATCCGTTGCTGCCATACACATCTTGTAAAGGGATACAGTGAAGCCAATTTTTTTTTTAAATTGGCTTAATTCTTTGATTTTTTTTTAACACTGGCTTTTAATCGGAGTATCAACTTCAGACTTGTATTCATTAACTTTTGTATTTTCCTTTTTTAAAGAGGAGAGACTCTATAATCCAATTTTAAAGCTGCTGTCCTGGAGGAATATGTCAAAGTAATCCTTATCGAAGTACTATACAGACTATATGGCTAAGTAACAATGCTACTATGGTGACTTTTGGAGCATCAATATTACCTTTTAAACGAACTTATGTGAAACTATAGCCAACAAACAAAACAAAAATGAGTTCTATACTCAATAATACAATGGGCTGGAATTTCCAATAGCATTGGCCATTGTGGGCGGCAATCAGGTGAGCGAAAATTTCCTTACCTGAGTTATGCCGCTGGTTTCAAGATACCGCTGAGGAGCGGACAGCCGGTGTACACCGTCCTGAAGTGCCTGGCGCGATATTTGGCTGAATGGTGACCCGTAGGTAAGTTTTTTTTTTTAAACGCCCAAGAGGATCAGCGGAGCTGGGCGGTAGGTGAGTACCTCTGCAAGAAAAAGGTTAGTAACTGGTTTTTTACTAATTATTTTAAAAATGTGTTGTGGTGATTTCGTTTTTATGGGCCCAAGTTTCGGGCCGCGCCTAGAACGGTGCAGCCCCGACCTGGACACCCGTTTTTCGCGCCACAAAGTGCGCCTGAAAAAAACTTCCAGATTCTCCGGCTCCCTGCTGGTCCTCTGGCCCTCGGCGCGGCGCAGCACGAGCTGCAGGGGGCGGAGCTAGGTCCCTGCGCTGAAAACAGTGCCAGGACCTCTGCACATGCGCGCTACAGTGGGCCTCACTGGGGCTGTGTGCATAAGGCTCCTCCCACGCCCAGCTCCTGCTTCCTCCGGACCCAACCCGACTTGACTCCCGCTCCCACCCCCCCCCCCCCCCACCGGACCGCACCCCCCGATCCGACCTCCGCTTCCCCCGCTCCCGACCTTCCCCCCACTCCCGGACCGACCTCCGCTCCCGACCGATCTCCTCCCCGCCCCCCCGACCGATCTACCCACCCCCACCAACCGACCCCCTTCGCCCCGACCCGCACTCCCCCCGATCCGCGCTCCCGGACCCCGGTCCCGACGCCACCTACCTGTCAATCCGGTAAGTCTAAGCTCGAAGTCTTGGGCCCGTCTGGGCCCGGCCCGTTCAGCCTCCTTTCTCTCTCTCTCTCTCTCTCTCTCCCTTCTCTCTCTCTCCCTCTCTTCCCTCCCTTCTCTTCCCCCTCCCCTCGCTCCCTCCCTTCTCTCACCCCCTCTTCTCCCTCCTTTCTCACCCCCCCTCCCCTCCCTCCCTTCTCACCCCCCCCTCCCTCCCTCCCTTCTCAACCCCCTCCCCTCCACCCCTCGCTGTCAGAAACACAGACACTGACAAACAGAGAGATAGAGACACACTGGGAGGGGGCATCCCAGCACGCTGTTGGAGGGCTCCCGGTGCTGCAGTCGGTAAGTAGAAAATGTTTTATTTATTGATTTTTTTAAAAAATTATTTCTTATTAATTTTTTTTGATTGGTTTATTGGTTGATTTATTGATGTTTTTATCATTTATTATTGATGATGGCTCTTTATTTGTAAAACTGAAGTGTTTAATGTTTGTAAACTTCCCTTTAAAACCCCCTCCCCCCCATTCCCTACGCCTGATTTGTATCCTACGCCTGATTTTCTAAAGTGTAGACAAGGTTTTTTCGAGCTTACAAAAATCTTCACTTACTCCATTCTAAGTTAGTTTGGAGTAAGTTTTCACTGCCTAAACTTTGAAAACAGGCGTAAGTGGCCGGACATGCCCCCTTTTGAAAAAAAATTCTGTTCCAAAGTGAAACTGTTCTAACTGACTAGAACTGGAACAAACTAAATGCCGAGACTTTGAATTTCTAAGATTCTCCGTTCTACACCAGTTGCTCCAAAAAATCAGGAGCAACTGAGGCCGAAACTTGGGCCCAAAGTATCTTGGGAATGTTTTATGATTTTTTTTAATTGATGTTTTTTGAAAAATTACTATTATTTTTCTGGTGTTAGGCCCAACCCACAGCCTCGGGGTAAATTTTTATTGATTTTTAAAAATTTTTGCTCATTTTGTTTACGAACCGCCCACTCGACCCTAAAGTACACTTTTTCACCCAGAATGGGGGTGCAAGGCCTATGTTTTTTGCTCGACAATAATCTTCCCAGTCTTAGCGATCTTTTGGACAGCAATTGGGCTGATTGGGAAGTGCTTGCCCACAGACCATGATAAGTATTGTGTGTCATTCTGCTAAGTAATATTTAGCTGTTCCAAAAAAAAAATAAGTAAAGGTAGGAATGCAAAATGACCATTTGTCTCAAGCAAGTTACCCTCCAGCACATTAACTCCTTCCATCTTAGCGTCTAATAGTATTTTAAATAGCTTTTATAGTTTTGACTTTTTTTTAACTTGCTTGGTAGATTATTTCAAATGTATATTACAGCGTACATATTTTTTTCCTCAAATCTAGATGGACTGGCTATGATGGTCTAAAAACCATGCAGTAATTTCTGTACCTTGTGTAAGCACTATTAATATGATGGATTGGAAAATTGAGGCTTCTGCCTGCTGTTTAATACCAGATTAAAATTATTGGGTTACCACCAGTGCCAAAATGACAATGATCAGAAAATCAAAGCTATAGTGTTTGAGTATCAACTAGAATTATAATATAGTCTACTCTTGATTGAATAATTCATTTTAAGAAAATTGAATTAAGCACTTTAAATCTCCTGGGATGAGATGGCTGTCTTATGAGGAGAGATTGAGTAAAATGGGCCTATATTCTCAAGTTTAGAAGAATAGGAGGTGATCTCATTGAAGTGTATAAAATTCTTAAAGGGCTTGATGGGGTAAATGCTGAGGCTGGTTCCCCTGGCTGGAGAGTCTAGAACTTGGGCTCACAGTCCTCAGGACAAGGGCTGAAATGAGGAGACATTTCTTCAGAGTTGTGAATCTTTGGAATTCTCTACCCCAGAGGGTTGTGGATGTGTAGTCGATGGGTATATTCAAGACTGCAATCAATTGATTTATGGGAATCAAGGGATATGGGGATAAAGAGGGAAAATGGAGTTGATGTTCAAGATCAGCCATGATCTTAGTGAATGGCGGAGCAGGCTCAAGGGGCCATATGGCCTACTCCTGCTATTTCTTATGTTCATAAATATAGCAATAGAAATTTAATAATTTGAATTAAGCAACTTTGAGCTAAGAGGACCAGATTCTAGCTCCATTAAATAATATTGCTGTGAATTGAAACAATATTAACTTTAAAGAAAACTGAATCTGTCTTTTCCCTCCCCTACCATTTAGCTACCTGTTCCTGTGTCAAATGTTTTTGTGGCCAATCGTTTGCAGATCTGCAAGGTGCTGTATCCACTGATTTCTTTTTTCTTTCTCTGCTTCAATGCTTACATTCAAAGGCTTCCTCTCTTTCCCTTCCCCGCCAATAAAATGACCAATTTATAATGTGGGAAGAAAGTTGAATCCATGTTGTACCATTCCATGGTGCAGCTCTTGGAAGCAGTTAATGTATTCACCTCTGCATCTGGACAGTGGAGCATAGCTCAAGGAATCTTAAAAGGGTAAGGAACTTTTTAATGAAATCAGAAATCTATACACACTTGGGAGGAAAATAACTGTACTATGGAGCATCAGCATAAAGGTGGGGTTTACTCATGGACAATAGTCGATTGGACAGAGAGAATTGCGGTGTTGTGAATCGAGGCTGTACGTAGCTGCTTTACACAAGGATGTTCAGTGAATCAAAGTAACTATCATATTGAATCTCAGAATTTATGCTCAAAATAATACATCTATACAACACACACAATTGCTTTTAGTACAAGAAAAAATATTACTAGACACTAGAGTGAACATTTCTATTATTTACTATACTAACTTACCCATTTCTATAGATATGTAAAGAGAAGAAGGTTAGTAAAGACAAACGTAGATCCCCTGCAGTCAGAATTAGGGGAAATCATAATGGGGAACAAAGAAATGGCAGACCAATTGAATAAGTACTTTGGTTCGGTATTCACTAAGGAGGACACAAACAACCTTCCGGATATAAAAGGGGTCAGAGGGTCTAGTAAGAAGGAGGAACTGAGGGAAATCCTTATTAGTCGGGAAATTGTGTTGGGGAAATTGATGGGATTGAAGGCCGATAAATCCCCAGGGCCTGATGGACTGCATCCCAGAGTACTTAAGGAGGTGGCCTTGGAAATAGCGGATGCATTGACAGTCATTTTCCAACATTCCATAGACTCTGAATCAGTTCCTATCGAGTGGAGGGTAGCCAATGTAACCCCACTTTTTAAAAAAGGAGGGAGAGAGAAAATGGAATTATAGACTGGTCAGCCTGACATCAGTAGTGGGTAAAATGATGGAATCAATTATTAAGGATGTCATAGCAGCGCATTTGGAAAGAGGTGACATGATAGGTCCAAGTCAGCATGGATTTGTGAAAGGGAAATCATGCTTGACAAATTTTCTGGAATTTTTTGAGGATGTTTCCAGTAGAGTGGACAAGGGAGAACCATTGATGTGGTATATTTGGACTTTCAGAAGACTTTCGACAAGGTCCCACACAAGAAATTAATGTGCAAAGTTAAAGCACATGGGATAGGGGTTAGTGTGCTGACATGGATTGAGAACTGGTTGTCAGACAGGAAGCAAAGAGTAGGAGTAAATGGGGACTTTTCAGAATGGCAGGCAGTGACTAGTGGGGTACCGCAAGATTCTGTGCTGGGGCCCCAGCTGTTTACATTGTACATTAATGATTTGGACGAGGGGATTAAATGTAGTATCTCCAAATTTGCGGATGACACTAAGTTGGGTGGCAGTGTGAGCTGCGAGGAGGATGCTATGAGGCTGCAGAGTGACTTGGATAGGTTAGGTGAGTGGGCAAATGCATGGCAGATGAAGTATAATGTGGATAAATGTGAGGTTATCCACTTTGGTGGTAAAAACAGAGAGACAGACTATTATCTGAATGGTGACAGATTAGGAAAAAGGGAGGTGCAACGAGACCTGGATGTCATGGTACATCAGTCATTGAAGGTTGGCATGCAGGTACAGCAAGCGGTTAAGAAAGCAAATGGCATGTTGGCCTTCATAGCGAGGGGATTTGAGTACAGGGGCAGGGAGGTATTGCTACAGTTGTACAGGGCCTTGGTGAGGCCACACCTGGAGTATTGTGTACAGTTTTAGTCTCCTAACTTGAGGAAGGACATTCTTGCTATTGAGGGAGTGCAGCAAAGGTTCACCAGACTGATTCCCGGGATGGCGGGACTGACATATCAAGAAAGACTGGATCAACTGGGCTTGTATTCACTGGAGTTCAGAAGAATGAGAGGGGATCTCATAGAAACCGTTTATAATTCTGACGGGTTTAGACAGGTTAGATGCAGGAAGAATGTTCCCAATGTTGGGGAAGTCCAGAACCAGGGGTCACAGTCTAAGGATAAGGGGTAAGCCATTTAGGACTGAGATGAGGAGAAACTTCTTCACCCAGAGAGTGGTGAACCTGTGGAATTCTCTACCACAAAGTTGTTGAGGCCAATTCACTAAATATATTCAAAAAGGAGTTAGATATAGTCCTTACTACTAGGGGGATCAAGGGGTATGGCAAGAAAGCAGGAATGGGGTACTGAGGTTGCATGTTCAGCCATGAACTCATTGAATGGCGGTGCAGGCTCGAAGGGCCGAATGGCCTACTCCTGCACCTATTTTCTATGTTTCTATGTTTTCTATTTAATTTGAAAGGCTAAGTTTTTTTGTGTTTCTCTCATTTAAGGTGAGGGATGCCAGTGCTTGGGAAGTGGGGAGGTAAAACTTAGCCACATTTTGCACCCTGTCTTCATAGAGTACTGCCAGGTCAAGTGTAGTTCAAGTTAAAAGTTGAGTAAATGTCTGCTAACAAACCATGCAATGTGCTTTCTAATGACTCAATGGCATGCATTAACGGGGATGCATTGCAATGCATCACAATGAGATATCTATTCCACTCATGCCTTTAATAACTACTATCTTAAACATGCTGATTCCCTCAAATATAGATAGATATGAAAAACTAGCATTCACAAGCCACCAACCAGGCAATCCATCAAATCACTCATGTTTTTTTTTCAAAGCTACAATTAGGAGCCAGCAACTGGCACAAAACAAACTAATCAAATGTGCAAACCATTTTCTTCTGTTGTAGAGATCTTCTATACTCAGCACAGGCTCTGACTTTTTAAGTGAACTGAATTTTCTCATTTCTCAAGATCTTCCAAATTAAAATTGATGACTTTCCTTCCCCCAATTGGTCAAATTTGATCAAATCTAAGTCAATAGCTTGGCGTGCCAGACAGGGATTTAAAGCTTCACTGAGGACAGATTAACATGAGGTTAAATGATGGGGAAAGTTGAAGATGAACAATTCAGCTGAATTTAAAATCTTACTAAAGAGTAAGTGTGAAGAAAATTGTTTTTGCCTTTACAGAGTGAATTCAGCAAATAACTGACACCACCAGATGGAGGTGAGTAAACATAGAAACATAGAAAATAGGTGCAGGAATAGGCCATTTGGCCCTTCAAGCCTGCACCACCATTCAATAGGATCATGGCTGATAATTCACCTCAGTACCCCTTTCATGCTTTCTCTCCATACCCCTTGATCCCTTTAGCCGTAAGGGCCATATCTAACTCCCTCTTGAATATATCTAACAAACTGGCATCAACAACTCTCTGCGGTAGTGAATTCCACAGGTTAACAACTCTCTGAGTGAAGAAGTTTTTCCTCGTCCCAGTCCTAAATGGCCTACCCCTTATCCTTAGACTGTGTCCCCTGGTTCTGGACTTCCCCAACATCGGGAACATTCTTCCTGCATCAACCTGTCCAGTCCCGTCAGAATTTTATATGTTTCTATGAGATCCCCTCTCATCCTTCTAAACTCCAGTGAATAAAGGCCAGTCGATCCAGTCTCTCCTCGTATGTCAGTCCAGCCATCCCGGGAATCAGCCTGATGAACCTTCGCTGCACTACCTCAATAGCAAGAACATCCTTCCTCAGATTAGGAGACCAAAACTGAACACATTATTCCAGGTGAGGCCTCACCAAGGCCCTGTACAACTGTAGTAAGAGCTCCCTGCTCCGATACTCAAAAACCCTAGTTATGAAGGCCAACATGCCATTTGCTGCCTTAACCGGCTGATGTACCTACATGCCAACTTTCAATGACTGATGAACCATGAAACCCAGGTCTCGTTGCACCTCCCCTTTTCCTAATCTGCCGCCATTCAGATAATAATCTGCCTTCGTGTTTTTGCCCCCAAAGTGGATAACCTCACATTTATCCACATTATACTGCATCTGCCATGTATTTGCCCACTCGCCCTGCAGCCTCTTAGCGTCCTCCTCACAGCTCACACTGCCACCCAGTTTAGTGTCATCTGCAAACTTGGAGATATTACACTCAATTCCTTCATCCAAATCATTAATGTATATTGTAAATAGCTGGGGTCCCAGCACTGAACCCTGCGGCACCCCATTAGTCACTGTCTGCCATTCTGAAAAGGACCCGTTTATCTGGACTCTCTGCTTCCTGTCTGCCAACCAGTTCTTTATCCACGTCAGTATTTACCCCCAATACCATGTGCTTTAATTTTGCATACCAATCTCTTGTGTGGGACCTTGTCAAAAGCCTTTTGAAAGTCCAAATACACCACATCCACTGGTTCTCCCTTGTCCACTCTACTAGTTACATTCTCAAAAAATTCCAGAAGATTTGTCAAGCATGATTTCCCTTTCATAAATCCATGTTGACTTGGACTGATCCTGTCACTGCTTTCCAAATGTGCTGTTATTTCATTTTTAATAATTGATTCCAACATTTTCCCCACTACTGATGTCAGGCTAACCGGTCTATAATTACCCGTTTTCTTTCTCTCTCCTGTTACATTAGCTACCCTCCAGTCCATAGGAACTGATCCAGAGTCGATAGACTGTTGGAAAATGATCACCAATGCATCCACTATTTCTAGGGCCACTTCCTTAAGTACTCTAGGATGCAGACTATCAGGCCCCGGGGATTTATCGGCCTTCAATCCCATCAATTTCCTGAACACAATGTCCCGCCTAATAAGGATGTCTTTCAGTTCCTCCTCCTCACTAAACCCTCGGTCCCCTAGTACTTCCGGAAGGTTATTTGTGTCTTCCTTCGTGAAGACAGAACCAAAGTATTTGTTCAACTTTGCTCTGCCATTTCTTTGTTCCCCATTATAAATTCACCTGAATCTGACTGCAAGGGACATACGTTTGTCTTCACTAATCTTTTTCTCTTAACATATCAATGGAAGCTTTTGCAGTCAGTTTTTATGTTCCCGGCAAGCTTCCTCTCATACTCTATCTTCCCCCCTCCTAAGTAAACCCTTTGTCGTCCTCTGCTGAATTCTAAATTTCTCCCAGTCCTCAGGTTTGCTGCTTTTTCTGGCCAATTTATATGCCTCTTCCTTGGATTTAACACTATCCTTAATTTCCCTTGTTAGCCACGGTTGAGCCACCTTCCCCGTTTTATTTTTACTCCAGACAGGGATGTACAATTGTTGAAGTTCATCCATGTGATCTTTAAATGTTTGCCATTGCCTATCCACCGTCAACCCTTTAAGTATCATTTGCTAGTCTATTCTAGCCAATTCACGTCTCATACCATCGAAGTTACCTTTCCTTAAGTTCAGGACCCTAGTCTCTGAATTAACTGAGTCGTTCTCCATCTTAATAAAGAATTCTACCATATTATGGTCACTTTTCTCCAAGGGGCCTCGCATTACAAGATTACTAACTAGTACTTTCTCATTACACATCACCCAGTCAAGGATGGCCAGCCCTCTAGTTGGTTCCTCGACATATTGGTCGAGAAAACCATCCCTAATACACTCCAGGAAATCCTCCTCCACCGTATTGCTACCAGTTTGGTTAGCCCAATCTATATGTAGATTAAAGTCGCCCATGATGACTGCTGTACCTTTATTGCATGCATCCCTAATTTCTTGTTTTGATGCTGTCCCCAACCTCACTACCACTGTTTGGTGGTCTGTACACAACTCCCACTAGCGTTTTCTGCCCTTTGGTATTCCGCAGCTCCACCCATGCAGATTCCACATCATCCAGGCTAATGTCCTTCCTTACTATTGCATTAATTTTCTCTTTAACCAACAACGCTACCCCACCTCCTTTTCCTTTCTGTATATCCTTCCTGAATGTTGAATACCCCTGGATGTTGAGTTCCCAGCCTTGGTCACCCTGGAGCCATGTCTCCGTGATGCCAATTATATCATATTCATTAATTGCTGCCTGCGCAGTTAATTTGTCCACCTTATTACGAATACTCCTCGCATTGAGACACAGAGCCTTCAGGCTTGTCTTTATAACACACTTTGCCCTTTTAGAATTTTGATTTTTGTCTTGGGTTTCTCTGCCCTCCACTTTTACTTCTCTCGAGCTTTTGCTTCTGCCCCCATTCTACTTCCCTCTGTCTCCCTGCATAGGTTCCCATCCCCCTGCCATATTAGTTTAACCCCTCCCCAACAGCATTAGCAAACACTCCCCCGAGTACATTGGTTCCAATCCTGCCCAGGTGCAGACCGTCCAGTTTGAACTGGTCCCACCTCCCCCAGAACCGGTTCTGATGTCCCAAGAATTTGAATCCCTCCCTTCTGCATCACTCCTCAAGCCACATATTCATCTGGAGCTATCCTGCGATTCCTACTCTGACTAGCATGTGGCATTGGTAGCAATCCTGAGATTACTACCTTTTGAGGTCCTACTTTTTAATTTAGCTCCTAGCTCCCTAAATTCAGCTTGTAGGACCTCATCCCGTTTTTTACCTATATCGTTGGTACCTATATGCACCACGACAACTGGCTGTTCACCTTCACCCTTCAAAATGTCCTGCAATCGCTCCGCGACATCCTTGACCCTTGCACCAGGGAGGCAACATACCATCCTGGAGTCTCGATTGTGGCCGCAGAAACGTCTATCTATTCCCCTTACAATTGTTGCTGTATTTATAATACCACAACTTCCAAACCACTTGTATTTCTCAAATGGCAGCCATATTCTAGAACAGTCACGTGTGCATATATTTGTGTCTCAAGGATGCTAAATCATTTAAGTTACAAACTGCAACATGTACTTGATTGTGCAGGTAAACTGGAACGTGTGCTTCTTAATGGGTGAATTTGAGACAACTTTGTGCAGAAGTGATTAGTAATGTTCACAGTAACCTTTTTTGCTGTGCAGGGTTGGTGGCTCATGGACACTGATCATAAAGTTGAATATCAGAACAGATTATACATGTAACGTCAAACTCATAAAATCAATCAAAATATTTAATAATTTTATGTATCAATATGGTTCCAGAATTGCAGTTTTAAATGCCATTTGCAAATTTTGCAGTATGTTAATTTTTTTTTGGAGAACAGAACTTAAGTTATCTTACAAATATTTCAGAATTGTGAATTAAAAATATTTTTTCACTGTTGCCATGTTTGACTACTTTGATTTAAAATATACAAAAGCAAAATACTGCGGATGCTGGAAATCTGAAATAAAAACAGAAAATGCTGGAAATACTCAGCGGGTTCAGGCAGCATCTGTGGAGAGAGAAACAGTTAATGTTTCAGGTCGATGACCCTTTGGCAGAACTGGAAAAAGTTAGAGATGTAACTGGTTTTTAAGCAAGTGTAAGGGTGGGGAAGAAGGGAAGGTTTGTGATGGGGTGAAAGACAAGAGATTAGGAGACAAAAGGAATATGGTGCAAGGCCAAAGGAGATGGTAATGGAACAAGTTAAGAAACAAAAGATGAGTCTAGATAGGGTGTAAATGGCATAATTATCAACAGCTGCCATGGGAAAGAGAAAGAAAACGGGGAAAAAAGGGGCAAGGTTACGGTCTGAAATTGTTTAACTCAATGTTGTCCAGAAGGTTGTAAGGTGCCTAAACGAAAGATGAGCTGCTGTTCCTCGAACTTACGTTGAGCTTCATTGGAACTGTGTAAGAAGCCGACAGAGAGATCAGAGTGGGAGTGGAGCGGAGAATTAAAGTGACAGGCGACTGGAAGCTCGGGGGTCACGCTTATAGACTGAACGGGTGTAAAGCAGTCACCCAATCTGCGTTTGGACTCCCAATGTAGAGAAGACCACATTGTAAACAACGAATACAGTATACTAAATTGAAAGAAGTACAAGTAAATTGAGTTTCACCTGGAAGGAGTGCTTGGGGCCTTGGGAAGGTAGGAGGTAAAAGGGCAGGTGTTGCATCTCCTGTGCTTGCATGTGAAGGTGCCATGGGAAGGTATGGGGGGGCTGGAGGTGATTGAGGAGTGGACCAGGGTGTCGCGGAGGGAGCAGTCCCTTCGGAATGCTGGGAGGGATGGGGAAGATGTGTTTGGTGATGGGATCACGCTGATGGTGGAGGATGATCCGTTGAACATAGAGGATGGTGGGGTGAAAGCTGAGGACAAGGGAAACCCTGTTGCGGTCCTGGGAGGGAGGGGGAAGGGGTGAGAGTCGAAGTGCAGGAAATAGAACGGACATGGTCACGGGCCATGTCAACCACAGTAGAGGGAAATCCTCGGTTGAGGAAAAAGGAAGACATATGGGAAGCACTAGTATCGAAGGGAACAGCGTCAGAACAGATGCGACAGAGGCTCGAGGGGCCAAATGGCCTACTCCTGCTCCTATTTCTTATGTTCTTGTGTTATGTTCTTATGATCTTTATCTGAGTGACAAGGCAATGAGCAATTTGTATAAAGCGGAAGTTAGAAAAAAATTCTTTACGTAGGTGATTGGAATGTACAATTCAGGGGCGGCATTAGGACCGTGCAAAAGGTGCAATTGCATGGGGTCCCAAACGGATCTAGTGAAAGGACATGCACGCAATGGTAATGGCTGATCCCTGATAATTTTATCAACTATTTTCATATTACTTATTGCAAACATGTCTTTTCACGATCGTACTTGTACAGATTTGACACCACATTAAGTAGGTAGTTCGTATCGTTGTGTAGTTAAAATTTCCAACAACTAGCCGACAACCACAATGTGCCTGGATTCTTCAGCGCAGTCAAGACCACCTACGGCCCAAGCACCCTAGGTCCTACCCCACTGCGGGTCAAGAACGGAGAAGTACTCATCAAGGACAGAGAGGCAGTCAGTGTCCGCTGGAAGGAGCGCTTCGAAGATCTCCGTAACCGAGACTCTATCTTCGACGTGAGTGTACTCGACACCATCCCACAACATGCTACGCGCCAGCATCTCTGTACAACCCCAGCTCGGCATAAGGTTGAAAAGGCCATTTGACAACTGAAAAACAACAAGGCCTTGGGAGCAGATGGATTCCCCACCGAAGCACTAAAATATGGTGGAGAAGCACTATTAGCGCGAAAACATCTCTCTTATTTGGAAGGAGAGCATGCCAGGGGATCTCAGACGCCGTAATTGTGACCATCGTCAAAAAAGGGGACCACTCCGATTACGGTAATTACAGAGGAGTTTCCCTGTTATCTGCGACAGGGAAAGTTATCGCAAGAATCTTCCTCAACTGCCTTCTCCCTGTGGCTGAAGAGCTCCTCCCAGAGTTGCAATGTAGATTCCGCCCACTAAGGGGCACAATGGATATGATCTTCACCATGCGACAAATTCAAGAGAAATGCAGGGAACACCACCAACCTCTGTACATGGCTGCCTTCGACCTCACAAAGGCCTTCAACACCGTGAGGGATTATGGAGCGTCCTCTTCAAATTCGGCTTTCCTCCAAAATTTGTCACCATCCTCCGCCTGCTTCACGATGACATGCAAGCTGTGATCCTGACCAATGGATCCACAATAGACCCAATTCATTTTCGGACCGGAGTGAAGCAAGGCTGTGTCATTGCACCAATGCTCTTCTCGATCTTCCTTGCTGCAATGCTCCATCTCGCCCTCAGTTAGCTCCCCGCTGGATTGGAGCTAATCTATAGAATAAACGGGAAACTGTTTAACTTCCGTCGCCTCCAGACCAGATCCAAGGTCATCCCATTCCCCCGTCATTGAATTACAGTATGCAATGAACTTGCGTCTGTGCACACTTGGAGGCTGAACTCCAAACCATTGTCAATACATTCACCGTAGTATACGCAAGCATGAGTCTTACAATAAACATCCGTAAAACAAAGGTCCTCTACCAACCTGCCCCCCAATTATCAAAATCCACGATGAGGCCTTGGACAATGTGGACCATTTTCCATACCTCGGGAGCCTACTGTCAACAAGGAAAGATTACGAGGTCCAACACCACCTTCAGTGTGCCAGTGCAGCCTTTGGTCGCCTAAGGATGAGTGTTTTTGAAGACCAGAACCTTAAAACCGGCGCAAAGCTCACGGTCTACAGAGCAGTAATGATACCTGTCCTCCTCTATGCTTCAAGACGTGGACGATATACTGCAGGCACATTAAAGCACTGGAGAAGTACCATCTATTCTGCCTCCGCAAGATCCTGCAAATCCATTGGCAGGATAGGCGCACCAACGTCGGTGTTCTCGCTCAGGCTAACATCATCAGCATCGAAGCATTGACAACACTTGATCAGCTCTGACGGACAGGCCACATCGTCTGCATGCCCAATACAAGACTTCTAAAACGAGCGCTCTACTCAGGGCTCCGACACGACAAACGAGCCCGAGGTGGGCAGAGGAAACGCTTCAAGGACACCCTCGAGGCCTCCTTGAAAAAGTGCAACATCCCCACCAACACCTGGGAATCCCTGGCCTAAGGCCACTCAACATGGAAGAGAATAATCTGAGAAAGCGCCGAACACCTCGAGGCTCTTTGCCGGGAGCAAGCTGAGACCAAGCGCTAACAGCGGAAGGAGTGCACGACAACCTGAGCACTCCAACCAACCAGCCCTTCAACCAACATCCCTTCAACCACCATCTGTCCAACCTGTGACAAGAGACTATAGTTCCCACATCGGAATTATCAGTCATCTGAAAACTCACATTTTTAGTGGGAAACAAGTCATTCTCGACTCCGAGGGACTGCATAAGAAGCAGTTGTTAAAATGTGGTGAGTCCAAACTGAACCTTTCCATGTTCATTTGATACTGCGCATGTGCACTCGATCTGGTTGCACATGCACAGTACCCAACAATGCTGCGGCTGCAGCCTGCATTGCCACGCTTTCTTTGTCTCCATGCGGAGAAGGTCAGGGGATCGGTTGAGGTGGGGTGGGGGGGGAGGGAGAGGAACCAGAGAGGGTATCGGGAGGGGTTGGGGGGGAGAATCAAAGCAGGAGAGGAGTTTGGGATGGGGTGCAGAGGAGGTTTGGGGCAGTGTGGATGAGCATGGAGAGAACAGTGGGGATGGGTGAAAAATGGGATACAGGTCTAAATGGGGCGTGGTAAGATGGATCATGTTCTCCCACCTCTGTTAGACGTGGTTCACGTTCTTCCAATCCCATTCCACCCCCTTTACACCTGCACCACATTCTCCCTCTTCCCCCCTCCGCCCCCCCCCCCCCCGGACCAAGTTGATTTCTCTGAAAGCCTGCCGCATATGTGGCAAGTGACCTCATTGGACTGGATGAAATCTGGAAGTCATGACACTGTTCAGTGTTCACTTCATAGCCAATAAACCTGTTAACAATCCGTGACCCATTCACAATGCCCCATCTATGGGGATGGGGGGAGAAGGTCAGGAGCTTATTGTGAGGGGAGGTCAGGAACCTGCTGGGGAGGGCAAAGGTCAAGAACTTGTTGCGGGGTGGGGGAGAGAAAGATTAAGGCCCTAACCCGTGAGCGTGAGCCCTGTGTGCTCTCTGAAAGCAATACGGAACATTCTGGAGCTTGCCAGTCAAAATAAATGGATCAGATTACACATTGCAGAATACTTGATTACTCAGGCAGATAAGATCTAATTACACATTCCAGACAAACTGCTGGGTGTGTCTTATTCTCGAAGGGACGGTCTTGGATCTGGCCTGGAGATGACGAAGATTGAACAGGTTCCCACTGGTTCTGTAGTTTAGTTCCACTCCAGTGGGGAGTTTGTTGAGTGTGAGGTGGAGCATTGCAACGAGAAAGATTGAGAAGAGGGTTGGCGCGATGATGCAGCCCTGCTTGACCCCAGTCCGGATGTGGATTGGGTCTGTAATGGATGCGTTGGTCAGGATCATGGCCTGTATGTCATCGTGGAGCAGGTGGAGGATGGTGACGAACTTTTGAGGGCAGCCGAAACAGAGGAGGACGCTCCACAGTCCCTCACAGTTGACTGTGTCGAAGGCTTTTGTAAGGTCAAAGAAGGCCATGTACAAGGGTTGGTGCTGTTTCCTGCATTTTTCTTGCAGCTGTCGCGCTGTAAAAATCATGTCCGTTGTACTCTGTAGAGGACGAAATCCGCACTGTGACTCTGGGAGTCCCCAGCATCGAAGCACTGACCACACTCGAACAGCTCCGCTGGGCGGCCCACATTGTTCGCATTGTTCATAAGACTTCCAAAGCAAGCGCTCTACTCGGCAAGACTACTACACAGCAAGCGAGCCCAAGGTGGGCAGAGGAAACGTTTCAAGGACACCCTTGAAGCCTCCTTGATAAAATGCAACATCCCCACCGACCCCTAAGTGGAGGAAGTGCATCCAGGAGGGCGCTGAGCACCTCGAGTCTCGTCGAGTGCATGCAGAAACCAAGCGCGGGCAGCGGAAGGAGAGCGCGGCAAACCAGTCCCACCCACCCTTTCCTTCAACGACTGTCCCACCTGTAACAGAGACTGTAATTCCTGTATTGGACTGTTCAATCACCTAAGAACTAATTTTTAGAGTGGAAGCAAGCCTTCCTTGATTTCGAGGGACTGCCCATGATGATGATGATTCTCGAAGGGTCGCATCAGAACTTTGGTGTTGCAAATACACACTGCTAAATATTTAAAGAGCTTGCAGAACAAACAGGAAAGTGGAATTAGAATAGGTGACTCCTGTATAAAAATTACAAGAAAACAAGCCATTAAACCTAACAAGTGTTTATCCTCCACATGATTAGTAGTCCTAATCCCTGGTCCCATTTCCTTTTATTACTTATCCAATCTATTTCCTACATTACAACAATGACTACCCTTCAAAAAAGGTGTTATATAAATGCAATTTTTTTTCTAGTAAATTTTGAAACGGTCTCTATTTCAACAACTTATATTTATATAATGCCTTTAATGGAGTGAAACGGCCCAAGGTGCTTCACAAGAGTATTATGCAAATTATAATTTAAATGTAGAAAAACTGCCAAGTGCTGCAGTACAGAGGGACCTGGGAGTCCTTGTGCATGAAGTACAAAAAGTTAGTATGCAGGTACAGCAAGTAATCAGGAAGGCAAATGGAATGTTGGCTTTTATTGCAAGGGGGATGGAGTATAAAAGCAGGGAAATCCTGCTACAACTGTACAGGGTATTGGTGAGGCCACACCTGGAGTACTGCATACAGTTTTGGTCTCCATATTTAAGGAAGGATATACTTGCGTTGGAGGCTGTTCAGAGAAGGTTCACTCGGTTGATTCCGGAGATGAGGGGGTTGACTTTTGAAGATAAGTTGAGTAGGTTGGGCCTATACACATTGGAATTGAGAAGAATGAGAGGTGATCTTATTGAAACATATAAGATAATGAAGGGGCTCGACAAGGTGGCTGCAGAGAGGATATTTCCACTCATAGGGGACATCGTCTTAGAATAAGGGGCTGCCCATTTTGAGATGAGAAATTTCTTCTGAGAGTTGTAAATCTATGGAATTCTCTGCCCCAGAGAGCTGTGGAGGCTGGGTCATTGAATATATTTAAGGTGGAGAGGGACAGTTTTTTGAGCGATAAGGAAGTAAAAGGGTTATGGGGAGCAGGCAGGGCAGTGGAGTTAGGCCAAGATCAGATCAGCCATGACCTTATTGAATGGCGGAGCAGGCTCAAGGGGCCAAATGGCCTACTCCTGCTCCTATTTATGTTCTTATGAGGCTCGGTGTCAATTTTTAAAAATCTCATAAGTAGAAATTAGCACAGGTGACCAAAAAAGAGGTATGTTTTAATGAGCGTCTTCCAGGAGGAAAGAGAGACGGCGAGGTTTACTCAGGGAGTTCCAGAGCTAGGGGCTGAGGCAACAAAAGGCACGGCCACCAATGGTTGAGAGATTATAATCAGGGATGCTCAAGACGGCAGAATTAGAGGTGCCCAGCTGGGTGGAGGTGTTTGTGGGGTTGGAGAAGATTAGAGAGGAGCGAGGCCATGGAGGGATTTGAAAATAAGGATGAGAATTTTGAAATCGAGGCAATCACTAACGTGCATTCCACCGCCGCCTTTGTGAAAGATAAAACCGGTAGACTCCATGGCCCCCAAAAACATCCCGTTTACTGTGCTGTAGCCTTCTGCAATGCACTGTACCAGGCGTGTGGTGATTGACAGGCGCTGGCACGCGGGGTGTCTCCGGGGAACGACAGCTCCCGGCGGCATGCGCGTGCGCAGTGGAGCGAATCCGGGCCGGCGGCGGCGGCAGGGGGTGAGCGCAGCGCAGCGGCTGAAGCGTCTGTGTGTGGCGGGGGGCCCGCGGTAAGTGATCAGCGGCGGGGCGGCCCGGCACTGAGCCCGCGGAGAATTACATGTAAACAAAGTCTAAGCGGCCGGCAGCCAGCGAGCGGGGAGAAGGGCTGTGTGTATAAAACGGAGGGCGGCGGCGCCGCCACTGGTGGTTTGGGCGGGAGGGGCAGGCCGGAGCTCGGAGCTCGGACAGCGCTGCGCAGAGGGCGGCGTCAGGCTGTTCGCCGGGGCAGCGGGGTGCGGGCCGTTCGCTCAACGACTCGAGCATCTCACGGATGGCGGGTGCCGCCGTTAGTGAGGGACTCACGGGCCCGCTCCGTGCTCTTGCAGGGCCCCACCCCACCGCCGGCTGACGAGACCGCCTGTATCCTGTGCTCATTCTGTCAGGGCCAGTGTTCCATGTCGAGCTGTGTCAGCCAGTGGCTCAGTGTGTGGCACCCTCGCTTCTGGGCCAGCGAGGCCCACAATATAAGCTGGTGGATTAGGCATAACCGAAGCCCAGCTGCAGTGCAGACCTGCCTCCATTGCAATAAGTAGAATAATTGGAAATATAGACAAATAATGACCATTGTCTTGCGTGTTAAAGGAGGAAGGAGTCAAGTCTGATAAGTAAATCTGAGGAAATTCAGACTTTGACCTAAAATATTAAACCTTCTGAAGCCGAAGAGATGTTTCTTTAATGTAGTAAGGAAAACATACATTGAGCCCTCTTTCCGCCCTCCCGTCCCCGGCTTCTGTGGTAAAGTTCATAAATAGCTATAGAGAAATAATATACTGTTGCATGTCTGCAGGTTCTGTGTTCTGGTGTATAGGGTTGTAACAAAGCAAGATTACTTGGCTTCAAATGCACAGCATATAAATTTATTGTCATTGAGGCCTGAATACTCGGATCAGTATTGAATTCTGATACTAATGAGAATTTCTGAATCAGAGTGCCGAAATAACAATCAAAATCACAGCAGCAGATTTATTATAAAGCTGTGGATGGTGAGGGGCACACAGTTGATTTCTGGGTTCCTGGGCATGAAAGGGGGCAAAAGCAGTTAGGGTTCCCACTCCAGATTGTCATCCCACCCACTGACTTTAGCTGGAAAATTTGTGTGTGGCTGTTGGGTAAAGGCAGTGTTCGAACTAGTAGTGATTTCCCCCTCCCCACAGTCATGTAGATCTTCCATCTAGGCTCAAACATATTGGACGCGGTGGATAATAACAGCGACCGATCAGTTATTATCTCTTTGAAACAAAATCCTGAAGATGCGGTACTCCGACACAGGCTGAGTTGTGGACCTTCCATAGCCAGCAATAGGAAAAATCAGTGAAATTTACAAAAACTTGGGCTTTTCCACTGTTAACTACCTCATTAAAAGTTAGAGCTTGTTGCATTAGGTGTAACTGCGGTTTTAACAGTGTATTGACTGCTAACCAAATGTTATGGCCCTGAAAAACTAATTTTAATTTTGTGGCGTGTCAAATTTCTCCATTTTAATAAAAATTACAATTTAAGAAAAATATATATATATTTTATATATTTTTTAAAGTTTGTTCATATTTATTTCAGGTTTACCTTTTTCCTATGAGAGCCCCAATCTTTGTTTTGCTCTCCAACATTTATAAAAAGTCAGAATAAAAGCACTTCTTCACTTCTGGGTTTCCCGCCTGTGAGAATTATACATTGTGATTGGCTGCATAGACAGCTTGTTGATGTCACAGCAGTTTGCGCTATGTAATTCCTACTAATCTACATTGATCTCAACTGAATGTTGAAAAAGCCAAACTTCTTGCCATAGAGAGCGCGAGATCTTTGTGGGAAGCTTTCTTCGGGGCCAGCAGCGAGCGCCTTAGCTTTGCCGCTGACTGCAAATTATGGGCCAGATTGTCCACTTGGTCAATATGCCAGAGTTCTTGAGTTGCCTATACCTCAGCATGAGTGACTGCCTTTCGGGGCGGGGGCGGGGGGAAATCTCTCAATCAACCACTTTGAAGTAATAACACTAATTTTATAAAGAGTACAAGACATTAATGAAATTGAAGGGAGGATCAGATGATTATTGTTTGTAAACTTGTTTTGGTCACTGACATTAAATTCTATTCTTTACTTTACTCCCTGGTATCATTTAAGTATTGTTTATACTTTTTAAACTTGGAAATGACATTACCTGCTGTTTACATTGGGAGGTTTCCAGTGTGTTCAAATGCTGTGACGTGTGTAAGGGATTATTGACCACCTTTGTGACATTTTCAGTGCCGTCTTACCAAAATGTTGTGACAAATTGCAGGTCAGTACAAAAGTTCATTTTTTCTCAGTATTGAGTTGTTTAGGCTAGTGTGTGATCCATGTCCTTCTAACCCATGACCTACAGGACAAATTAGGAATCCACCTCCTTCCCTCTGGTTCACAGCAATGCGTTTTAAGTAAGCACGAGACATTTAAGTGTACGGACCAGACTTTATTTGAATAGCACAGATGATCAGTCCCTACAATGCATAGGACAGCAATTCAGATTTCTCTCGCTCCTGTTACCTCACATAACGCTGCAATTTCATCCATTTTTATACACCAGTTGTTTACCACAAACTGGCATTTCATGCATAGACAGATCTTTGCACTGTCAACTCCTTATAAGATACATACCATCTTATTATTGTAAAGCATCTATACCTTGGACTATAATTCTTCATTACTCACCTATGGTCACTGTCCATTCTAGCCAGCCTGCCCTTGCATTCCAATTGATGAGCAGAAATGTGGAGTGAAACAGAACCCCTTTATTCATCATATTTCTTTGTATTTCCCAGATAACCTCTTGGACCATTGACCACTCTCGGTTACTATAGTTCATTATGGCTATTACAGTTCGTTATTAACTCAACTCTCCAACATGTCCAACCGAGTCCAGTTCATGTACAATAACAACTTGGTATTCTGAGGTTTAGGGAGGGAATTCCAGAGCTTGGGGCCTAGACATCTGAATGCATGGCCACCAATGGTTGAGCAATTAAAATCAAGCGGGTAGAATTAGAGGAGTGCAGATATCTCGGGGGTTTGTGGGGCTGAAGAAAATTACCGAGATAAGGAGGGGCGAGAACACTGAGCGATTTGAAAACCTGGATGAGAAGTTTAAAATCGAGGCATTGCTTAACCGGGAGCCAACATAGGTCAGCAAGCACAGGGACGATAGGTGATCGTTACTTGGTGCAAGTTATGGCATGTGCAGCCAAGTTTTGGATGACCTCAAGTTTACGTAGGGTAGAATGTGAGAGGCCAGCCAGGAGTGCGTTAGAATAGTCAAGTCTAGAGGTAACGACGGCATGGATGAAGGTTCGAGCAGCGGATGAGCTGAAGCAGGGACAGAGCCGGGTGATGTTACGGAGGTGGAAATAGGCGGTCTTAGTTATGCTGCAGATATGTGGTCGGAAGCTCATTTCAGGATCAAATATGATACAAGGTTGCGAAGGGTCTGGTTCAGCCTCAGACAGATGCTGGAGGGAGGAATGCAGTTGGTGGCTAGGGAGCGGAGTTTGTGGGTAGACCAAAGACAAGGCTTCAGTCTTCCCAATAATTGGAGAAAATTTCTGCTCATCCAGTACTTTTGTTGTTGCTGGTGTCGGACAAACAGTCTGACAATTTAGAGACCATCTATACCATATAGATCCCTGTATAAGGCAGCCCATGTATAAGATACCCACTCCCATTCCACCCAAAAAAACTGAATAAGATGAGGGTCAACATAAAAAGAGCCTTCATCCACTAAGATTCACGCCTTCATCCTGTTGGCATGTACAAATAAATTTTTTCTTTGTTCTTTATTCATTCAACACATTTTTATCTACTTCGCTTATCTTGCACTGACAGTAAAATGATAACTCTCACTCCTGACTTCTGTTCTTGCTCCCGCTGATGATTTTACATATCCTGTCCCTGTATTCACTGATTAATCTACAACAGTGACTACACTCCCAAAAGTACTTCATTGGATATAAAGCATTTTGGGATGTCCTGTAGTGAAAAGTGCTGTATAAATGCAAGTTCGTTGTTTCTATTGCCTAACTCTGGTTTAAAGTTAGCAGTGGGGGTTTGGACCAAATTCTCAAGTTTAAATGTTGCAGCACTGGAGGAGTGGTGCAATTTCTGTCAGTACATGCTGCCATGTTCTCCCCCCATCCACCTTGATTTTATTTTTTTCCTTCTACAATAGTCTCCCAACAGATCCACCTTTGATCCACTTAATGTTACTTTGTATGTCTCGTCGCCGAGAGCATGCAGAAAACAAGCACACGCAGCGGAAGGAGCGTGCGGCAAACCAGACTCCTCACCCACCCTTTCCTCCAGTGACTGTCCCACCTGTGACAGAGACTGTCATTCCCATATTGGACTGTTCAGTCACCTGAGAACTCACTTTTGGAGTGAAAGCAAGTCTTCCTCGATTTCAAGGGACTGCCTATGATGACTTTGTAACCACAGAGATAAAAAGAAAACCATCTGGTTAAGAATTATCTTTCAAGTTTTCTTTATCTCCCTCAGCTGATGGGTGATGAAAGTACTTGACCTCGGTTTGGTGCAGTCGATGTAGTTATACTGAGATTGTAAACTTGCTGCATTGGGTGTGAAGTGAAACCGAATCAGTCTAATGTTTTAGGAATGAGTGGGGAATCCCTAGTTCTTTTATTAACCATGAAAAGTTTCTCAGTATTTTAAAGAAAATCCCTATACACGAGTGCCCTATACACTGCCTGTGTTTATTTCCAATAATTATTTATTTAGCATATCCAGACTCGGCATATCATTCCAGCCACTTTTAGAGCATTGTCATCACCAGCATGCAAAGTGTGTAGGCCACCAGATAGTTTTAATTAGTGGACATGGTTTGTATTTGTCCCCGGGAGGACTGTCTATTACCGGAGCGGAGTATGTGTCTGACACAAGGCACATAATAGCATGCAGTTGAGTATCCACCATCTTCATGTGTGGGGAGCATAATATTCCGCAACTGAATAGCAGAGTGCATGAAGGATATGAGCCTAGATTGGAGGGTTTTGCTCTCCAGACAGAGCTGTCAAGTTTGGTGATTAGGTTATGACTTTTTCTCAGCAGTTTTCAGTAGAGGGTTTTTGTGGAGGGTAGCACTCATGTAAACAGGGTGAGTTATGTTTAGGATGAGATCACGAGAGGCACATTGTGTAAGTGAAAAACATAGCACACAGTCTTTGTGGTGCTTGGTTGAAGGCACCATTTCAGGCAGTACTCCGGCAAAAGTTTTGCATCACTAGTCAGTATGGTTTCTAGGGTGTGATTTCCACGATCTAGTCACAGCTAGATCGTTTATGTACAGATTAAAAAGGAGTTGCGCTAGATAGAACTGATCCCCGAGGGAGGCCATTGATTTGGTATCTCCACGAGCTGGTGTGGTCACCCACATGTGACTCTAAAACCCATAGCAGTAATTCAACAAAGCAGGTGGCTCAATATAGCAAGACTCTTGATATTTTTGCTAGTAGACCAAGATGAAATGATTGATTGTTTAGATAAGTATTTAAGCATTCTTTAGGGCAGCCCAACTCTTAAAATGATTCAGTAAATCTGAATGGTCAGTTACTTGAATGGTATTTCTTCTTGGTGGTTGGGTTGGGGATTTTGTACCATCAACAAAAAATGGGCGTAGTGTAAACCTGTGAATAAAAAAAATTGAGCATTTCTCAGAAATGATCCTGCTGGGAATTTCCCCAAAATCCCCAGAATAATGTGTTTTCCCCATGCCTTTATTCTCCACGGTACATTACATGTGTAATTAGATGAGAAAATCCGAACTATATAAATAGAGGACTCAGGAAAACCACACTATTAACGAAAGCAGCTATACAGTGCATGAGCAGTTTTGCTAGATCTTTTTAATTTATATTTATTTACAAACATAAGGGAAGACAATAAGCATAAAGAAGGTATTTTCAAATTAAATTGATTGAAAGACTCTGGCAATGATGGAAGTGATTGATCTGCGTAGGAAGGTAGGTAGATGCGTCATTTCTAATTTGTGAATACTATTTGTCTCTGATTTAAAAAGTTGTAACACAGTACTTTGGTGTTGGCCAAAAACTCTTGATATTCCAGTAAAACAGAACTGGCAGCCGGGGAAAAGCTGGTTCCTGGTATGGATCTAAGATAAGGGCATGTTTTTTAAATAACTGATTAGAACTTTGGAATGGAATTCAGCTTTGAAGTCATGCCGCCCTAGTCTTTGCTTTTAGTTTAGTGGAGATTTTTTTTTAATTAATACACTGAAAATAAAAGGCACAAAAAATGCCATCAAATTGTTGCTTAAGGAATAGCATTCAGAAAGATCTTTGTATTAAAGGAATGTTTGTTCAAGTAGAATTATTGCAGTTGTTCTGCCAGAAGATAGACCTTTAAAATTGTTGCTTTTACATATTTGGACATTCGATAGTTATTAGTGAATAGCTAATGTACTGTTATAGCTCTGTACTTAAGGTGTATAGTAATTATATTAAGTGGTAATGTTCAGAAATAGTGAGGATATACATGCCAATAGTGGGCAGATTTTTATAGTTTGAGGAACTGTATATTTGAAAGCACCTCCATTTGCCCTCAACTGTTGATGAATAGTGATTGCGGGTATATTTGTATTGTATCTGTGCCCAGTTGCGTAGTTACTAAGTGCACTTTCCCGTATGCAAACCAGGATGGTGCTGGCTCTGATACCCAGTCGCTGCTCAGGTAACTGATCTCAGCCTGGCCAGTCTCGGTGACACTACAGTCAGCTTCTGCGTCATGCGGCGGGGAAGAGGGAAAGAATCAGCCAGGGTTCCCACTCCTCATCACTTTTCATATGGGACTGTTAGCTCCATATTCAGATGGGAAATTTCATTCTGTTTCTTTTTTCATGTGGATGTCAAGCATTTTATTTTTATTTCCAATTTCTAGCATTCATGTTTTTCATTTTATTTCCGCACTTTCATATCCTATTGTGTAACAGAGTTTTATAAATAGTACAGCATAACTATTTAGAAACCTTCTTAATATGCGATAATGCACTTCTTAAGGTGGCGCTCCAACACGCTACTGTACTCTGTGGAGTGGTAGATTGCAGGTTCATGTCTGTCATTCCCCATGAGCTAATCTCTTGGTCTTGACAATGATGCAGAGGGAATATCAGTGCACGAGTCTCTATGGCAAGGAGAAGAGCATGATTGACTGAGGTCTGGGAGCAGATCATCTATCAGCCATTGGGGCAATGATGCACTCAGAACTAGAGTAGAGAAGAGGAGGAAAAGAGGGCAGTTTATTTGAATCAAATTACAATGGTTTTAGAAATTGGCGCAGGTGGATTGGGTTGGTAGAATTGGGTTGATCTTTGAACTAGGCTGTTGTATTGACATTTGTTTATGGCAGTAATTGAAATCAATCTGTTGGTCCGTTGGAGAATACCCTTTACTACCACCTACTAGCTAAAATAAATATTATTTTCCCTGTGTTCAATCTTAACATTTTGAGCTGACCTTTTTTTGAGGTTTGATTGCTCTCTATTAGTAGTGGCTCAGTGGGTAGCACATTCACTCTGAGTCAGAAGGTTGTGGGTTCAAGTCCCACTCCAGGGACTTGAGCACAAAAATCTAGGCTGACACTCCACTGCAGTGCTGAGGGCGCGCTGCACTGTTGGAAGTGCCGTCTTTCGATGAGACGTTAAACCACCTGCTCTCTCAGGTGGATGTAAAAGATCCCATGGCACTATTTTGAAGAAGAGCAGGGGAGTTATCCAGGTATCTTGGCCAATATTTATCCTTCAATCAACATAACAAAAACAAATTATCTGGTCATTATCACATTGATGTTTGTGGGAGCTTGCTGTGCACAAATTGGTTGCCGCGTTTCCCACATTAAAGAAGGGAAGACTTGCATTTATATAGCGTCTTTCACGACCATCTGACGTCGCAAAGCACTTTACAGCCAATGAAGTATTTTTGGAATGTAGTCATTGTTGTAATGTAGAAACAACAGTGACTGCACTTCAAAAGTACTTAATTGGCTGTAAAGCGCTTTGAGACAGACGGTGGCCGTGAAAGGCACAATATAAATCCAAGTCTGTCTTTCTGTTATTTAAGTCTAGGGAATCTGATAATGATTCAGAATTAGTATGAAATCAGTTTGGCACCAGTATATTGCTGGCCCATGTTTATCTCCATAAAAGAAAGGAATACGTTTTTGCTCTGAGGAAAGTTGCTGTACATGATTCATCCCAGATAAAATGAAGATACAGTGTTAGACTATGAAGCTATCGGTATGCAGTATTTAACCTACATGTGCAAACAACATTACTTCAACGCATTGCAAATCTAGGAGCGAAAAGAAGGGAACCTATTACAACACATACGCCCCAATCAATAAAACTTGAATTCCAAATTGCCTAGAAACGAGTATCCTACCTTGGGAATATGACTAAAGTGCTGGTTTTATTTCTTCATTTTAAATGTATTTGTAATTAAGTTTTGAAAAATCCTTGATGCATGTAGCAAAACATCTGTTTTCTGACTAACCCAACATTTTTCCAGAATCAAGCTATAGATCACAGGATAGGTATAATTGGGTGCCCAAAACTGCACGCAATACTCTAAAACTGTAGGCTAACCAACATCTTGTACAAATTCAGCATGACTTGCTTGCTGAATTGTAGACCAGTGTGACTCAGTGTATTCAGAAGAGATGGGGAGAAAGAGGGAAAAGACAGGAAAAATAAACAGTCCATCATTATAGACAGTCCCTTGAAATCTAGGAAGACTTGCTTCCACTCTAAAAGTGAGTTCTCAGGTGACTGAACAGTCCAATACGGGAATTACAGTCTCTGTCACAGGTGGGACAGACAGTGGTTGAAGGAAAGGGTGGGTGGGGAGTCTGGTTTGCCGCACGCTCCTTCCGCTGCCTGCTCTTGTTTTCTGCATGCTCTCGGCAATGAGACTCGAGGTGCTCAGCACCCTCACGGATGCTCTTCCTCCATGTAGGGCGGTCTTTGGCCAGGAACTCCCATGTGTCGGTGGGGATATTGCACTTAATCAAGGAGGCCTTGAAACGTTTCCTCTGCCCACCTGGGGCTCGCTTGCCGTGTAGGAGTTCCAAGTAGAGCGTTTGCTTTGGGAGTCTTGTGTCGGGTATGCGAACAATGTGGCCCGCCCAACAGAGCTGGTCGAGTGTGGTCAGTGCTTCGATGCTGGAAATGTTGGCCTGATCGAGAACACATTCGTTGGTGCGTCTGTCCTCCCAGCGGATTTGCAGGATCTTGCGGAGACATCGTTGGTGGTATTTCTCCAGCGATACTGAGGTCCACATCTCTGAACCATACAGGAGGGCACAGTAACATTTTTCCTGTCTTCTCAAGTCAGCTGCCCTGCATACATGCATAACATGCAATGCTACACTGCAAGTTGGAAATCGCATGGCAAGCACCAGCAGGGAATGGAAATCCCCTTTAATTCCATTTGAAGATGTAATATTCTACTTGTCTGCTCTTACTCAATTTAAGAAGTTGAAAATGAAACAAATAATAATCTGTGTACTTTGGTTTATTTAGGAACAGTTCTGTCACTAATATAACGGCAGTAATATTGTAAAGTAAATGATAAATGATTACAGACGTGTCTAATGAGGGGAATGTACTTCAATGTGATCTTTATATTCTTCTATATAGGCCCATAAAAGGGCTACAAAAATGAAGACTGACGTTGAATACTACAAAACTGCATGCTTGAAAAGTCTCTGACTGGGATAGATAGGTTTTGCAAATAACACAGTAAAATTATACGGTGATACAGTAGTAAAGTATGACTCGTTTGGTTTTCCATGTTTTTCACTGAACTGAAGACTTGTTGAATGCAAGGGACTTTACAACACATGTAAGCAAAGTAAATTGCCTTGAGTGCAGGCCATTAATTGTGAATACTTGTCATTCTTGCAGCTATTCCCGAACCATCACAGAGGTTGTATTATGGCTGTATCCTTGAAACAGGTGTTTAATAAAGACAAGACTTTTCGTCCCAAACGCAAATTTGAGCCAGGCACACAGAGGTTTGATTTGCACAAGAGGGCACAAGCATCGCTGAATGCTGGTCTGGATTTGAAATTAGCCGTGCAGCTCCCTTCAAACGAGGATCTCAATGACTGGGTAGCTGTCCATGTGGTGGATTTCTTCAACCGTATTAACCTGATTTACGGAACTGTATCAGAGTTCTGCACAAATGGCACATGCCCTGTAATGTCAGGAGGACCTCGGTATGAATACAGGTGGCAAGACGAGAATAAATACAGAAAACCTACTGCACTGTCAGCACCACAGTACTTGAGTCTCCTGATGGATTGGATTGAAACCCAAGTGAACAATGAAAACATCTTTCCAACCAATGTTGGTGAGTTGAAATAATCAAACACTGTTGTTTTATTTTGCTATATGTTTGTTCTTTGTTAAATCTCTCTAAGAAAATGTCATTCTGCACATCTCACTAAGCTACAACTGTAGAAACAGGCCATAAGAAATTGCTTAATTTTTTTGTGTAGACTTTCTAAGTGACAATGTCAATTGACCCAATCACTTTACTTTGTGAAAATCAGTGATTCCATTCAAATATAAATTGATGATGGGGTTGTGGAAGGGCCATCTGCACAGGAGTGTAGCCACACTTGGTGTGAATTGATTAAATAATATTTGATGAAAGGAAGTTTTACTTTTCAGTGGTGTTGGTTGACCCGCCAACATTTCAATATTGATCTCTGAGTTGCTCCACTCTTCTGTTTAATCCGAGGTAACTTTGAGCAAATTGGTTGTTCTGTGAGAGTGGACGGTTTGGTACAGTTTACTTCTGTCTTTGTATTTGTCAGACTGGAATATAATCTGTTTCTGCTACAGTAATAGTATGTAGACCATAAACTAATTTCTAGACACAAAACAGAAAATGCTCTGAGCAACCGTCAACATAGGAATATGAGGAGGTCATTCAATTAGATCATGGCTGATCTATAACTTATCTCCATTTACTCACCTTGGTTCCATACCCTTAATACCCTTGCCGAACAAAAATCTGTCAATCTCAGTGTTGAAATTTTCAATTGACCTAGTCTGAGGAACTTTTTGGGAGAGTGTGTTCCAGATTTCCACTGCACTTTGTCAAGGTTGGGTTAGTGCTGTTACTGCTTGGGGGGGAAAAAAATCCTCCTCAAATCTGAGGCTAAAATCCGACAGAACTCTATGTTCTATTTTATGCAATACATGGGGGTAGATTGACCTGATTCACAGTAGTTCAAGTAGATTTACTCTGTGAAAAGTGCATATTTTACTTCAAATCTTTATTCACCAAATGCACATAAGCCATGCCAGGAACTTCAAATACATTGGAAAGTTCCTGTCTGTACTACATAGAAATATTGGGCTGTTGACACCATTCAGTACTAGTGAGAACATTAAACTCAATGTTTTTTCTTTTCTCCCAGGCACCCCCTTTCCCAAGAACTTCCAGCAAGTTTGCAAGAAGATCCTTACTCGCCTTTTCCGTGTTTTTGTCCATGTGTACATTCACCACTTTGACCGAATCGGCTTTATGGGAGCAGAAGCACACGTTAATACTTGTTACAAACATTATTACTACTTTGTTACGGAGTTCAATCTTATAGACAGCAAAGAATTAGTACCCCTGGTATGTAACTTTACAGCTACATGTACAGTACGGTTCGCTTGATAGATTTAAGTTTCTTTAGAGCGACGCGGTGTCTTGCCTATTAACTACTCTTTTAAAATTTTAAGTGCAGTGTAATACAGTTTGTAGGGAGCTAATAAAATGATGCCTGTGGAAAATGGGACCGTATTATGGAGGCTGGTAGGATGCTGAAGTTGGATTATTGAACTCTGAGTAATTGATGTTTGTAAATTTGGAAATGCCTTTTTCATCTTTACACATGCAGAGGTTTGCTGTAAACTGGTGTTGAATCTACTGAGACATGTAGCCATGCAGAGTTTTAGTTTGCCCCTTTCAGGTTTCATTAATGAGGCAGACTGGTTACTCGGTCATCAACAATGGAATACTGTGGTTCCGGTGTTGGATTACTGAGTCTACCACAAAGGGTCTTACTGCAATGATATAAGGCGCTGGTGAGACCACACCTGGAGTATTGTGTACAGTTTTGGTCTCCTTGCCTAAGAAAGGATATACTTGCCATAGAGGGAGCGCAACAAAGGTTCACCAGACTGATTCCTAGGATGGGGGGATTGTCCTAATGAGGATAGATTGAGTAGACTATATTCTCTGGAGTTTAGAAGAATGAGAGGTGATCTCATTGAAACATACAAAATTCTTACAGGGCTTGACAGGGTAGATGCAGGGCAGATGTTTCCCCTGGCTGGGGAGTCTAGAACCAGGGGTCACAGTCTCAGAACAAGGGGTCAGCCATTCTAGACTGAGATGAGGAGACTTTTCTTCACTCTTTGTGAATCTTTGGAATTCTCTACCCCAGAGGGCTGTGGAAGCTGAGTCATGGAGTATATTCAAGACAGAGATCAATAGATGTTTAGATATTAAGGGATATGGGGATAGTGCAGGAAAGTGGAGTTAAGCTAGAAGATCAGCCATGATCTCATTGAATGGCGGAGCAGGCTCAAGGGGCCAAATGCCCTACTCCTCCTATTTCTTATGTTCTTATGGTTGACTTCGTTCTGAACTTCCATTGCCGGCTTTTCATCTTGGAGCCACATCAACTCCAGCAAGACCTTGCTTTACCCTACCTCGGGTGAATAGTCACTAGTTGATCATTAGACAGGTGGACAGCAAGAACGAGGAGCTCCTCATAAACAAGCAGCAAAAATTGGCTTCAAATGTGCGAGTACATTGGCACCATCCTGACCACAACCTTGCTGCACAGCGTACCTGACTGTGGATCCACCAGTTGGAGGTGCAAAGGTTTCTGCAACAGCTACCTGTCTCTCTGCATCTCAACCATGGTATGCATGGAGTCCTGAATACTGGAAACTTCTCATACTGGATTTTAAACATTCTAAAACCAAAACAAATATTTCTTATAATCTAATAAAGATGAGTTCTTTGATTTAATGTTCTGGGTGCTACTGAAGCAAGTTCCATTATTCAGTATAGGTGAACTTGTATAAAGTTATTGAGGGGTTTACTTTCTCTAATGAGTGTGGGTAAGCACGCTTTATATATTAAAAAAACAGGCTTGTTTTTGAAGCAGTAAGTTGATGTTACATACAACCAGATTAAATATACATGTCTTTCTGTGTCTTTCATTGGGCCTCATAATGATTTGAATAATACTTCAATAAATGTGAATCCAACACGTGAAGCCTTCAACGATTACATTATCAACTCCAATAATATTTTTTAAAATTAAGATTATGCTGAAAGGGAGGGTTAACATAAAGTTACATTAATACTTTCACTTTAGAAATGATACTTTCTGGTAAAGAAGTGCCTTGCCACAATTTAATAGTATTTTATAGTAGCAGTCCCACTGATGTGTGATGGCAAATGACAATTCTACAGGAGCTGAATTAGGAACAGAACTGATAGTTTGATCATTCGATAACCAAAACTGTCAGTGCACTGACTCCAGAAAGCACCTCTTAAATTCTCCATCCAGATCCCAAATGGCAGATTTTCAAATATTTTGTCATCTAATTGTAACATTTTTTCACAGTAAATTGATGGCTGGAATTTAATCCCTGGCTTTCAATGGGAATGTTTCATATACCACATGATCAAAGAATTGTTACTTAAAATTCCAACGGTGGGATGGTCACTCAACACTAAATATGTTAACTAAAATAATTCTTTAAAAGCTTTGTGAAATGTTTTTTGATGTAATTACTTAATGTCTGCCTCTTATTGTCTTATCACCTTACATAATCACCATTTCCTTTCTGTGTGCCAGTTGTTGGCCATCAGAAGAAACAAAGTGCATCAGGCTGTTTCCTTTTTTGCGGCCTGGTTGATTATAGCTGCATTCGTCGTGTTTCCACTGTCCAAAAGTCTTGGTACCTATGTAATTCTGTTCCGATCCTCTGTAGCAACAGTCCTAACAACCAGGAAGTACAGTGCACATTTTTCTGGTGATCTTGCCATATTACCAAGACCATTTCTGGTTGTTAAAATATTTACACTTGTGTTTATGTGACCCAAGTATTATTGTTAACATGATTGTAACTCAGAGAGTTCAAGTCTATTAGCCAGTTAGAGTGCAGTTACAATTTGTTAGCCAAACTACCAGGTCAAACATCTGGAGTTTGAATGTTTCACTTCAGGATAGGATGAACTCTCATGAGAAAGTTTTGCTAGTTCTTGGGTAGTTGCTAGGGCTAGGACATGTATTAATATTCTGCAAAATGCTACCTCATTTCAGCAAATTGGACAGTGCCATTAGCAGTGCCCAAACCATCATACCTTCTAAAAGTCTATATAGGTCCCCCTGAGGGCTTGGTTAATGTATGATTGGCTTGTGGGGGGAAGAGAAGAAACGTTAATGAAAACTGTTCAGTTACATTTTGATTTATTGTTCTGAAGGTAATTGTAGGCTTTTAACAGGATATATTTGAACTGGGAATTACTAGTGTTGTAAAAAAAAAAAAAAAAATTGCACTTTAGTCTTGCAATCTTGGTTTTAAAAAAAAAGAAGAGATTCTAGACCTGAAAATATTCTGATTGAATTTACTTCCTTCTTTGTTACTACTTCCTCTTAACAGGTGTTTTGCCCACTGAGGCAGTTGTCCTATTGAGTATACTGAGCTTGGCTGCATTTGGTGCCGTTCCTATTTAAGATAGTTCCAGGCAAAACAGAAAAATAGAATGTTTCCTGCTGTAACTGTTGGTATTTCCCATTAACTTCAACACAACCTCTGGAAATTCTTGCTTGTGTATTGACTTGTGATTTGTATTTTTGAAACACAAAAGTGTTTTAATCAGAAAAGCTATTTCATACTGTTCTCAAGTAAATGAGAATTTCTAAATCCTGTGTTCAATTTACAGAAGAACCATAGATGTTTATAGGCCATGTGTCCCAAACGAATACCACTGTTCTGCTCTCTCCCCGTTGCCCTGTAATTTCCTTTGCTTTTAGCTACTTTTCCATTTAAAAGATGCAATCTTTGTCTCAACTCCTCCCAATAACAAATTATTCAAATTTGATATAACAGCAGTGTGCATAAATCTTTCAAGAACATCATCACCCACTAATGTACTCTTTTGTCTGTTCCTTCTTTTACAGAAGGAGATGACCATGAGAATGTGCCATTGAAAAGGATCTCCTGACCAGTTATAGAAGAAGCTGTTTCATCTACATTGTTATTGAAATGGTTCTCTTACCAAAAGAACCAATTCCACTTGAAAAGAAAGAAAAAATTCCGTCCTTCAAAAATAATTATTTGCTGATGTTGAAATGTGAAAGATAAAAATGCCTGACGTGGAATTTTCTGTTGACGCAGGGAGCTGTAATGTTTGCAGAAAATTCTATACGGTACTGAAAAATCTACCTGGGACCAGTTAATTGTTTAAATTTCATAACCACTCTAAATTACATGATTCTGTTGCTATATTGGTGCACAAAAAGGAGAGAATTATAGCTTTTCTATGATAAATATTGTGCTTGATATAAAGATTTATTGATATTTTATGCAGTTCATTATATGTGAAAAAGCGCTTTTGAATGTTTGAGAGATATGATAAGGCACTATATAAGGCAAGATAATGCAAGTTCTTTCCATGAATTCAGAAAATGAATAGTTCAATATATTTAGTTTACTTGCACAGTAAATATAGCTGATGTGACCGAAGGTTTGGCTGGTGCCAGTAACCTTTTAGAAACAAATTGCAATATTTCTCTCAGATTTCACTGTTTTGGTTTTCCTGAACAATTGATTCAAATCAGAAATGCTAAAAGTTATTTTTTTAAAGAAGTTAATTGTGATGGTACAGTCTCTCAGTGCTATCGACAGCACCAGCTCTCAGACAATAAATCCTGCAAATTTAGTCCTGAAATGCTACATAGAATATTTGTTTATTTGGCTGTTCCAACTGAACAGAAAAGCAGTTTGTGGATTTAAAAAATATATTTAAAAATGAATAATATAGTTTTTTACTATATTTCTTGTTTAGTGTTAATGAATGCTATAAAACAGTATAGTTTTGCATAATTTCTGGGGACATCTGTGGTGTAAGGAAGTTCTTAAATTTGTTATATTTTGTATCTTATATTTTACCTATTTAGCTTTGTACGTTACATTATGTACTTTGATCTCTTGCTGTCCGAATTATTTGTATCATTTTCTTTGCACTTAATTCTGTGATGAGCGTTTCTGCTTATAAGATTAATGTGAAATGTTATTAAAACATTCACATCTTAACTTTTTTCCCCTCAAATTCTTACTGTTGCATGTTGCCTCAAAGCTGTTATGGTTCTTAAGTAAAGTGAGTTCGGAAAACGGACTTAATTTCTTTTGTGGGGATGAGTCTACCACGCCATTTATCATCAGATAGACATGGATAAGGAAGGCTATCCGGACCTGTTATGATTTTTGGGTTTTCACCAGATATTAACCTTGTGATAATTGCCCGGGACAACTCCCAATGAGCCACGTCCTCTCCGAATAAAACTGTAATATAATACGCACAATATCTGCTACCACTTGAGCCATTTCTGCATTGGTATCCCTTTAGAACAATTCTTATTTTGGTTCCAGCAGCCAACTAGGTCTTGGGGTAAATCTTCATGTGCTTCCATTGGGCAGAGTGAGTCCACTGCCTGTCTTATTGAAGTGGTCGGAGGCCTGAAGCATTTTCAGAATTGGGCACATTTTAAATATAGTGGATGAGCTGCCAGTGCTAAATGAGTGCTGAAAGTAGCTTGCCAATCAAGGTTGAGATGCCTGCAATTTCTCTGCAGAGGTAAGTAAAGGAGGGAGGGAAGGTGATTTTGGAGGAGGGCCAGACATTGGGTTGTGGGGTCTGGAGGGGCATGAATGGTACTTGGTGTTGAGCACCCTCCAATGATCCTTTTAAGAACCACTGGTTTGGCTGTTCTACACCAAGTACCAATCAGCAGAGCTTGCACGACACATGCGCCACCCATTGGTAGTTCAAAATTGCATCAAAGTCATATTGATGTCATAGGATCCTGGTTTTCGTGGGCTAATAGGGGCCATCCAATTCAAGACTCCCACTAAATGGAGCATGGTAAGAGCGGTAGTGAGAATGAGACAGTAAGTGCTACGCCACAGTTTATTGCTCTACTGTCCCATTTCCATCGGGCGGTGAAGTTAAAAATCAGTCCCTTGGTTCCATTAACTGCATCCCTGTCGGCCAACTAATGCACAAAACACAAACTGGGAGCTTGCAAATCCACAAACAAGCGGAAAATGCAACTAGTCAATGTTGGAACATCTGTAGTATTTACAATGTCACTCCTTACGATGGAAGCAAACAGGGCAATGAGACAGAACTAGGTGATTCGGGAAGAAAAACACTAGCATCGGCTCGATGGGCCAAATGGCCCGTTTCAATGCTGTCACATTCTGTGATTCTGTCAGCGGTCCTGTCCGTTCCCTTTGTAGTTTTGCTCCTTTTCCTCTAAAAGAATGCACTGGCAGTAATCCAGAATTGTGTTGTAATTTCTCATTTTCCCAGAAGGTGGCACACGAAGCCTGCTGGAAGATGAGGGAGTTATTTCAGCCTATTTGCATCCTTCCAGAATACCAACCTGACTGGTTTCCCATATAATATTTACAAGATTGCAAAATATTTGGTTTATTTAGGCACATTTCGTGTTCAAGCCCCCAATTTGCAATTTATATAAATTGCAGATAGTGTCTCCCATCAAGTTAACAGATTATTATTGGTGCGCTGTTGGGAGAAAGCCCAATCCTGGCCCATTGGAAGTCAGGTGAGGCAGATAGAGGAGTTGCCTTGCATGCCAGATATTTGGAAGCCACCTCAAATTCATTTAAACTGACCTGGCAAATGTGACGTCGTGGTCTGTCAGTGGCTGTGTCTTCCCAGGTGTCTGGGTTAATAGAAGATTTCATGGTGGCCTTTAGTGACTACAGCATTTCATCTGCCCAGCTCTGACCTATCTGGATTAGCTCTCCGTACAACACAGCTTTTGGAAATTCTATAACCTAGCATGCGAACAACATGCCCAGACCTGCACAATTGGACCTCAATTCTAGTTATATTGCAGAACTGGAGGACAGCAGTGTTGGACACCCTATTCTGCCACTTGATGCCATCAATATGTCGTAAGCAGCCCAAGTGGAAATGGTCACTCTGCAGATCCACAACTCCGATCCATTTGGTAGGGTGGTGAGGACAACAGCTTTGTATACTTCTTGCCCGAGTGTCTGCTCGAGTTTGGCATTGAATGAATATTGGGCCAGAAGTTGCTGTAGCAGGGCATCTTACGGCCTCTGCTCTTAGCTAGACTTGCCCCTGCATCTTTCAGTTACAAAAAATGTTGCCCTCCAAGTTATTGTAAGCCCAAGCTAATAACAGCACAATGAGGGAAATGGGGCATCTGGGACCTAAATGAACAGGGCAACCAATGAGATTTAAGGATTGGGAAATAAACAGCAGGAGGGCTGAAGGAAGGTGAAAAAAGAGGGTGAATCCAATGTCAAATCATAAAGAGGGAATTATAATTGGATTAAGAGAAACAAAAGGGAAAAGTAAGAAAAATAAATTTAAGAGGTGATATTTTTTAAATCGCCCCAAAAATTCAAAATCTAAAGGAATGAGACTCCACAGTTGTAATAGTTTATTTTCAGTGCCAGAGAGGATGATTGGCAGTAATTACCAATTATCACATCATTAAAAGGGTACTTACGTCTGTAATTACTAAAACAAAATATCTGCGGTGGGTTTATTTCATATCTACTGCGGCAATACAGATTCGATGCAGGTCCATGGTGAGGCTGTAGTGTATGGAGAAAGAGTCAGACTGAACACTGATCTCAAAGTAAAGTGTGACCGTAGTCTTTTATTACAGATCTCCAAAGTGCCCCTCCAACCTGTGAAGCCTTCTTAAATACCTGTGCTCCCAAGGGATTATGGGATCCCTTGGGACTCCGGGGAATGAGCCCTCTGGTGGCTGTACAGAGTAAATACAAGTCCACATATATAACAGGCAGCCAGCGATGCTCCATTTTCATGAAGCTAATGGCGGAATGGCACAGCTCGCTTAGCAACTTTTGGATATTCGCATTTAACTGCGCATCTGCTCCTCGCCTGCAGTGGCTGTATCATTTGCGCATAAATAACGGTGAGCGCCCTTAGCCTCACCATTATTTTGACAGCAAATAGTTAAGGCTACAATAAAAACAGAAAATTCTGGAAACACTCAGCAAGTCAGGCAGCATCTGTGGAGAGAGAAACAGAGTTAACGTTTCAGGTCGACGACCCTTCATCAGAACTGAGAGATGTAACAGGTTTTTAAGCAAGTGTAGGGGCGGGCAAGGGGAGGAAAGAACAAAAGGGAAGGTATTGCATGAGTAGTTTTGTATTAGTAGTTAAGGCTACAATTTGTGCATTACCTTTTAAGGTGGGCTGACTCACAATCAGTGGACTTCTATGTGACTCGAATATCTTTTTTTTTGTTCATGGCACAGGAGGGCAAGAAGTGGCATGTTGGTTTATTCCTCCCCAAGGTGAGCCACTGCCCCACCTTGAGCATCCATCAGTGGATCCATCCACCGGGATGATAGCTGATAAATTGCCATAAGTGTAAATGGCTGATTCAGTTTGTATCATTTGAACCACATCTGTATCAATGAGCTGCACGTAATATTTCTAATAGTTATACTTTGAGAAATGTCTGCAGTTATAATATCTGCCATGGCATGGCAGTAAGAATCAAAATTAGACAAAAAGTTGGGAATAGGAGTTAATTTATGCAAGGCCTTTCCATTAAAATGGAGACCTAACTGGTCAGCATGTATCCTGTGTATTGGGTTTATAGACCATGGTCAGTCTCTACCTCCCCACCCCACCCTTAGAGAGGTACTGACTGACCCTTACCATAGAGAGTGAGCATTCTCATACGCCCCTTCCGCACCCGATAAGGAGTAACACTGGTAGAAAAGCCGTAAAGCATGATGCCTGCCATCTTTGACTCATGATGAAATGTGTTCAAAAACCTGAGCTGCGTTTACAGTACAACCCATTTCACTACAGTTAAGTCAGACCCTAACTCCTGAGTTATTGTACAAGACTTCTTCACACCAACTCTACCATTGTGCAAGTATCCTTACAGTGAGGAGAAAATAGAAAAACACTGCTTAAAAAAAAACTTCACAGTTATTGTTTCCGGCTTGCTTTCGTTAGATTAAAATTTTTTTTTACAAACAGCCAAACCCACTGCTCTAACCATCTGGAACACTAGATGTTGCTTAGTTCTGTTACAGCAGAACTATGCTAAACCGAACCAGTCGGAACTGAACACAGCTCGGCCCAGCAGTCCATCGTGCAGTATTTGTTCCATGTATTAAACAGAACTTTTCAGACAGTAATTATTTTTCTCTACTGCCATTTATTTTTGCTGCGCTGCGCTTTTCTTCCATTTCAGCTGCTCACACAAATTCAAGTACAGCACGGTAAATACTTTGTCCTCTTGTAATTACTGATCGGTGGGGGCTAGCGGAGTTTGGATTAGTGGAGCTCTTCTGTGCTTTGGAAAGTATTTTAGGCCCAATAGTTTCAAACCAGTAGATGAAGTGTTAATTTGGGGTCGGCTATTTAAAACTGAGATGAGGAATTTCTTTGCTCAGAGGGTTGTGAATCTTTGGAATTCTCTACCCCAAGGGGCTGTGAATGCTGAATCATTGAGTATATTCAAGGCTGAGATAGATAAGATTTTTGCACGCTTGGGGAATCAAGGGATATGGGGATTGAGTGGGAAAGTGGAGTTGAGGTTGAAGTTCTGCCATGGTCTTGGTGAATGGCAGAGCAGACTCACGGGGCCATATAGTCTACTCCTGCTCCTAATCCTTGTGTTCTTATTGTAAATAAAGGAGAAAAATATGCAAATTTAATATAAGGCTCTGAACCAACTGCTGAATTATTGAAGTTCATTTTAATGGATAATAAAATGCACTCATTTATTTATTAGCATGTAGAATCATCCCCTTGTTTAAATGGACTTTTCACCTTATACGTGCTTCAGGCAGACTACACTATGATAGATCACTGGCACCTGATGGTTATTTGAAGATTGCAGTCAATTTCTTATTGAATGGCAGAGCAGGCTCGAGGGGCCGTATGGCCTAGTTCCTAGTTCTTATGTTCTTATGTAATTTGGACCTTGTTTTATACTGAATCAACTCAGTCGTTGTGATTGACAACGGCAAACTATCCCTCCTCGTCCTTCTTGACTTTGTCTTCAGCCTTTGACACGGTTGACCGCACTATCCTTCTCCAGTGCCTTTCCACCGTCGTCCAGCTGGTTGGGACTGCGCTTGCCTGGTTTCATTCTTATCTCTCTAATCGTAGCCAGAGAATCATCCGCAATGGCTTCTCTTCCCACCCCTACATTGTTATCTCTGGTTTCTCCCAAGGATCTATCCATGGCCCCCTTCTATTTCTCATTTACATGTTGCCCCTTGGCGACGTCATCCGAAAACACAGCATCAGTTTCCACATATACACTGATGACACCCAGTTCTACCTCACTCCTACTTCTCTCGACCCCTCCACGGCCTCTAAATTGTCAGACTGATTGTCCGAGTTCTGGATGAGCAGAAATTTTCTCCAGTTGAATATTGGGAAGACCAAAGCCATTTTTTTTAGTCCCTGCCACAAGCTCCATTCCCTAGCCACTGCCCCAACCCTTTCCCCAACTTCTGTCTGAGGTTGAACTTAACTGATCGCAACCTTGGTGTCATATTTGACCCTGAAATAAGCTTTCGATCACATATCTACAGCAAAACTAAGACCACCTATTTCCACCTCCGTAATATTGCCCGTCTCGGCCCTTGCCTTAGCTCATCCGCTGCTGAAGCCCTCATCCATGCCTTTGTTACCTCTAGACTTGACAATTCTATTGCACTCCTGGCTGGCCTCCCACATTCTACCCTACGTAAACTAGAGATGATCCAAAACTCAGCTTCCAGTCTCCTAACTTGCACCAAATCCCGCTCACCCATCACCCTGTGCTTGCTGACCTACATTGGCTTCCGATTAAGCAACGTCTCAATTTCAAAATTCACATCCTTATTTTCAAATCACTCCATGGTCTCGCCCCTCCCCATCACTAATCTCTTCCAGCCTCACAGCCCCCGAGATGTCTGCGCTCCTCTAATTTTTCCCTCTTGAGCATCCCTGATTATGATCGCTCAACTATTGGTGGCCGTGTCTTCTGTTGCTTAGGCCCCAAGCTCTGGAACTCCCTGCCTAAACCTCTCTGCCTCTCTACCTCTCTTTCCTCCTTCAAGACGCTCCTTAAAAACATACCTTTTTGATCAAGCTTTTGGTCACCTGTGCTAATTGCTACTTCTGCGGCTCGTTGTCAAATATTTATCTCACAACAGTCTTGTGAAGCGCCTTAGGACGTTTCACTACGTTCAAGGCGCTATATAAATACAAGTTGTTGTTGCCGTCCCCATTACAGTAGTTTGGAACCTCAACAGTTCAAAGATATACTGGCGCGGTCTAGACTCACTCCAAGGCATGCATTGCAAATTTTGTGCTGCAATAATTGTGATGAAAATTGAACCTGAATATACCAACGACTCTCTAGGGGAGCTCCAATTAACCTATTCATTAAACAAATACATTGGATGGATAATATTAACTCTTGTTTAATCGTTTCCACAAGTGTTTTCCCAGTAAGTGGTTCTCAAATTATAAATATGTACCATATTTCCTATGTAACTCCACTAACTTAGTTTCCACTTCTGTATGTCTGACCTGGAGCCATTCATCTCCTGCCTTGTATTCTTACGGTACTTTTACATTAGAGCAGTGCAGTTGGCATTAGATGTGCAGTTCTCTCTCAATCCCCTGTGTATGGCATCGTGTGTCTATACCCCCGCCATCGGACTAAAGCCCTCTGTTACAGCAAGGTAAATGATGAAAGCCAATACTGTTCATTTCTACTGGTCTAACAATTGGGTCTTATTATTTTTTGCATTGGAACTTAGTAGCCATGGATATGGGCACACAATGCCAAAATATAAGGGGGAGAATGGTAAGGTACATGAGGTTGTGCTTTGAATAGTAAGAAATGGAAAATTGAAGGTTCCCGAATGGGGTTTTTACATTGAATACTTCTGTAGTTCTCATCATGGAAGACAATGGCTGATGAAAATTAATGCGGTCAACTGTATATAGGAAGGAACAGTGGGTGACATTTGTATTCCATGAATGGTGATGAGTGACTACAGATGAAGTTGAGAGGTCTGGGAGTCTTTGTATAACTTGGATCAGTGGCATCACTCTCGCCTCTCAGTCAGAAGGTTGTGGGGGCAAGCCCCACTCTTGAACTTGAACATAGAATCCATGGCACTATTCAAAGAAGAGCAGCGAGTTCTCCTGATGTCCTGACTAGCATTTATCCCTCAGCCAACCCCACAAAATACAAATAAGAACATAAGAAATAGGAACAGGAGTAGGCTATATTACCCCTCAAGCCTGCTCCGCCATTCAATAAGATCATGACTAATCTGATCATGGACTCAGCTCCACTTCCCCGCCTGCTCCCCATAACCCCTTATCCACTTATCGTTTAAGAAACTCTCTATTTCTGTCTTAAATTTATTCAATGTCCCAGCTTCCACAGCTCTCTGAGGTAGCGAATTCCACAGATTTACAATCCTCAGAGAAGAAATTTCTCCTCATCTCTGTTTTAAATGGGTGGCCCCTTATTCTAAGATCATGCCCTCTAGTTCTAGTCTCCCCCATCAGTGGAAACATTCTCTGCATCCACCTTGTCAAGCCCCTCATAATCTTACACGTTTCGATAAGATCACCTCTCATTCTTCTGAATTCCAATGAGTAGAGGCCCAACCTATTCAACCTTTCCTCATAAGTCATCCCGGAATCAACCTAGTAAACCTTCTCTGAATTGCCTCCAAGGCAAGTATATCCTTTCGTAAATATGGAAACCAAAACTGTACGCAGTATTCCAGGTGTGGCCTCACCAATACCTTGTATAGCTGTAGCAAGACCTCCCTGCTTTTATACTCCCCTTTGCAATTAAGGCCAAAATACAATTGGCCTTCCTGATCACTTGCTATACCTGCATACTATCCTTTTGTGTTTCATGCACAAGTACCCACAGGTCCCGCTGTACTGCGGCACTTTGCAATCTTTCTCCATTTAAATAACTTGTTTATTGGTCATTTAGCTCTATGCTGTTTGTGGGACCTTTCTGTACTTCATTGGCTGTGAAACATAGAAACATAGAAACATAGAAAATAGGTGCAGGAGTAGGCCATTGAGATATCCTGAGGTCATGAAAGGCACTATATAGAATCATAGAAATTTACAGCACGGAAGGAGGCCATTTCGCCCATCGTGTCCATGCCGGCTGACCAAGAGCTATCCAGCCTAATCCCACTTTCCAGCTCTTTGTCCGTAGCTCTGTAGGTTACGGCACTTTAAGTGCACATCCAAGTACCTTTTAAATATGGTGAGGGTTCCTGCCAATACCACCCTTTCAAGCAGTGAATTCCGGACCCCCACCACCCACTGGGTGAAGAAATTTCCCCTCATATTTCCTCTAAACCTCCTCCCAATTACTTTAAATCTATGCCCCCTGTTTGTTGACCCCTCTGCCATGGGAAACAGGTCCTTCCTATCCACTCTATCCAGGCCCCTCATAATCTTATACACCTCAATCAGGTTTTCCCTTAGCCTCCTCTGTTCCAAAGAAAACAGACCCAACATCTCCAATCTTTCCTCATAGCCAAAATTCTCCAGTCCAGGCAACATTCTTGTAAATCTCATCTGCACCCTTTCCAGTGCAATCACATCTTTCTTGTAATGTGGTGACCAGAACTGCACACAGTACTCCAGCTGCGGCCTAACCAGTGTTTTATACAGTTCAAGCATTACCTCCTTGCTCTTGTATTCCATGCCTTGACTAATAAAGGCAAGTATTCCATATGCCTTCTTAACCACCTTATCTACCTGGCTTGCTATCTTCAGGGATCTGAGGACTTGCATTCCAAGGTCCCTTTGTTCCTCTACACTTTTCAGTGTCGTACCATTTAATGTGTATTCCCTTGCCTTGTTAGACCTCCCCAAATGCATTACCTCACACTTATCCATTTGCCACTGTTCTGCCCACCTGACCAGTACATTGATATATTCCTGCAGTCCGCAGCTTTCTTCTTCATTATCAACCACACAGTCTATCTTAGTGTCATCTGCAAACTTCTTAATCATACCCCGAACATGTAAGTCCAAGTCATTGATATATGCCACAAAAAGCAAGGGACCCAGCACTGAGCCCTGTGGAACCCTTCTGGATACAGCCTTCCAGTCACAAAAACACCAATCAACCATTACCCTTTGCTTCCTGTTTCTGAGCCAATTTTGAGCCAACTTGCCACTTTGCCCTGGATTCTATGGGCTATTACTTTCGTGACTAGTCTGCCATATGGGACCTTATTTAAAAGGTTTGCTAAAATCCATATACACTACATCATAAATGCAAGTTCTTCCTCTTTTTGAACCTGATGCTCAACATGTCCAAGTTATGAGGAAAGACTGGAGTTGATCTTACAGAGGAATATAAGGCAGTCAAGGGAATGGAAAAGGTAAATATGGAATCCTTCTTTAAAACACAAGAGTAGACAGGTTCAAAATAGTAAAAGTTAAATTTAGGGCTGAAATCAGGAAATAGTTTTTCACACTAACAGTGATCAACATGTGCATGGGTGTGCAGATAGAACAGTATCTATTAAGAAACAATTGGCTGTTGCAGAAGGCAGACTTTGAGGCCTTTCTGGATGGATGAACTAAGATCGGCCAAATGATCCGCTTCACCTGTAATTATCCTGTGACCTTATGAGACCAATGTCTTGCACTGGCTCCCATGTTTAGATCATCAAAATTTGTAAGCAGAATTGTAGATGTGCATTTTCATCGGTTTGTAATTCTGCTGCTGGGGTAAGGGAACCCGTTTTAAGAATGAAATCATTGTGGGGGGGGGGGGGAGAGGCGAGAGGTGGGGCTGAGACATTGGTCTCCCACAATCCTCACTATGGAAGCACCAAATGTAAAATGCCTTTTACCTCCTGAATCGATCCACCTTTCAGTCCTGGTGAATACCTTACCCACTTCCCTGGAGGCAGTGACTTGTGCTGGACATTAGATTCATGGGTGCTGACAGGCCTAGGTACCTCCCGCGGGGACCATATTTCATGGGTGACCCTTGAAAAAGACTTTGGATAGACTATCTGACTGCACAGGACCATCACAGCCACGTTTGATCCTATCTTCATAAGATGTTCACAATTGCAGCAGGGATCACTGATAGGCAATCAGTAATGGGACGCCTGACAGAATATTTCCTCTTTAACCCAGGAACAGTAAATTCCCTCACACTTTAAGTCCAACCCGAGGAATCAAGTTTTCTTCCATAATGTCATTGGTACTGCCTCTTACACGACCCTCTGCTCCCACGTTGTATGAAGGCCTAGGACCTGCCAATAAATGGCAATTTTTTATAAAGCTTTATTGCTTCTTAAAGGATTTGCCAAGTTCCAACAAAAATGTTTCTATCCAGTTTCCATAGTTACTGTAACAATACCCACATTATCGCTAGGCCCCTCATCACACAGTGAGCAGAAGCACCTGCCAAGCTTCACACCACTCCACAGAAGCTGCCATCGCAAGCAATAAGATCTCCCGGGTCGTTGCGCAGAACAGCTGCTATTACAGGCAGTGATTTATTTTAATTGCCACACAAAACATCACGAGTTGTCTCTTATGCTCATGCACTGGAACATCACATATGCTTCGAAGAGGTAACCTGCACTGGGTTGAGCATCTAGGCCCAGGAAAGGTAGTGATTCACATCAGCTCATTTCAATGGATAGAAAATACACTGGCAATATTTTCTTTTTTAATTAATTAATTCTCGGGATATGGGCATCGCTAGCAAGACCTGCCCTTTTTGCCCGTTCCTAGTTGCCATTGAGAAAGTGATTAATATGTCTCTATTTATCTGTAGAATAACTCCACGAGGCTTAGTGCTGTGCTTGAACTGCTGTGACGGTCACTTTATTGTCTGCAGAATGCCTTCGCCGCGTGGTGACCAGCCTTTTATACAGCTCCTGCCTGGGCTTCCCACAGTTGCACCCTCTAGTGGTACCAGCATAGTATATACACAGAATATACATATATGACAACATTGCCCCCCAAAGTCTTTAATGCGACTTAGTTACAGGCTGAGGCCATCCGGAACTCTGCGCTCCCTGGTTCATCGTCTGAGTGTCATGGGATGGGTGAGTTGGTCGGGTCACTGCTGTCTTGCAGCGCTGTTGGTCGGACTGGACTGTTGGAGATGGTGGGATCATCCTCGTGGTTGGCAGCTAGGTCTGTTGCTGATTGGGTGTGTGTAGGTGGATCGCTGAAGGTAAGGTCCTCTCCCGGTAGTTCCTGGTTACCTGTAAATCACAATTTGGTCTGGTCCAAATACTTTCTGCACGTTTGTCCGTTAAGCAGTTTGACAACAAACACGCTATTCCCCTCCTTGGCGAAAACAGTACCAGCGACCCATTTTGGGCCATGACCGTGATTCAGCACAAACACCGGGTCGTTTACAGTGATGTCGCGTGATACAGCTGCGCGATCATGGTACATGTTTTGCCGATAACGCCTGGTTTCCACCTGATCGTTGAGATCAGGGTAGACTAAGGATAGCCTGGTTTTGAGTGCACGTTTCATTAGTAACTCTGCAGAGAGGACCCCGTAAGCGAGTGGGGTTGTGTCCTGTAATTGATCAGCATCCGGGATATAGACACAGAGTATACATATATGACAGTGATAGTGGGCCTCCTTCTTGAATAGGAGCCTGACAAATCCCAGCCCTTGGTTTTGAGTTCTCTCTGCCAAGCCCCTCCCTTATAGTAATGCAGATGAGTGGTGTAACTGCGTACTCACCTTTTTCAAAATCTCTCCCTTTCCTCTTGTCCTCCCCTGAAGGCACTGACTCATTGCTGGGTAACGACTCCCAACTGGACATTGTTCGTGTCTGAGCCTAAACAGGGAATGTTGGCATACTATTCCAACCAAGTTCAGTCCTGCCTCATCTGAGAGCATTTGCTTTCCAGCAGGGATTGTGTGAGAGCGATCAGGAATGGGAAATCTTACTGATTTTCTCCTCTCCTAGCCAAAAAGAAAGAAAGACTTGGATTTATATAATGCCTTTCACAACCACCGGGTGTCTCAAAGTGCTTTACAGGCAATAAAGCATTGATTGAGGGATAAATATTGGCCAGGACACCAGGGATCACTCCCCTGCTCTTTTTCAAAATAGTGCCATGGGATATTTTACATTCACCTGAGAGAACAGACGAAAGATGACACCTCTGACAGCACTGCAGCAGACTGTTAGCCTAGATTTACATGTTCAAGTTCCTGGAGTGGTACTTGAACCCAACAACCTAGTGACTCAGGCAAGTGTGCTACCCACTGAGCCACAGCTGACACACAAGGAACATAAAGGTTAATTGTAGCATCTCTGACTGCTGCCTTGATTGAGATCAACTAATAGCATTGACCAAGGCTTTCTCCCTGTTTACACCAATGCAGCAATTGTGACAGGACAAATATAATAAATATAACATCAGTGTTCTGTTGTGTGGGGGAAGAGGAAGGGGAGATATCACCCACCTTACCCAATAAATAGCACAATATTTTTCTAGTGGAATTTGGCAACTTGTGTGATTTTAATGTTTCTCATCACAGGATTGTTTACATACCTGTCATAGCTGGAGTATCGAAAGCATGTGGAGAAACAAGACATAGACTGCAGCCCTTAGACATTAATTTGCTTTTTTGTCAAACATTTAATGAATGTTCTTTAAATTATACAGGATTGTCGAAATTACAGCAAAAAAAGACTCTATCCAACAGCAACAGCTTAACATAGTACAAAGTCCCAAGGCACTTCACAGAACATCACAAAACAAAATATGATACCAAGTCATCGGCATATAAGCAGATGTTAGGGCAGATCACCAAAAGCTTGGTCAAAGAGGTAGGTTTTAAGGAGCGTCTTAAAGGAGAAAAGAGAGGTAGAGAGGCGGAAAGATATAGGGCCCAAGTTTCCACACGCGCCTAGAACGGCGCAGTCCTGACCTGGACGCCCGTTTTTCGCGCCACAAAGTGCGCCTAAAAAAATCCTCGGTATTCTCCACCTACCTGCAGGTCCTCTGGCCCTCGGCGCAGCCAGCACGAGCTGTGAGGGGGCGGAGCCAGGTCCCTGCGCTGAAAACAGTGCCGGGACCTCTGCACATGCGCGCTACAGTGGGCACGCAAGTGCAGTAGCTCCAGGCGCCCGAAACTGTGTGGGAGGGGCCCGAAGCACGCAGCCCCTAGCCCTGGCTGAATGGCCTCACTGGGGCTGCGTGAATAAGGCTCCTCCCATGGCCAGCTCCTGCTCCCCCCCCCCCCGACCAGACCCGACACCCGCTCCCCCCCCCCCCCCGCCTCCGGACCAGACCCGACACCAGCGCCCCGCTCCCCGCCCCCCCCCCTGCCTCCGGACCAGACCCGACACCCGCGTCCCCCCCGACTGACCCGATCCGACCCGCGATCCCGCCCCCCGACCCGACCCCTCCCCCCCCCACTGGACCAGACCTGACTCCCGCTCCCGGACTGGATCCAACCTGACCTGCCCCCCTCCCTCCCTCTCTCTCTCTCTCTCTCTCTCTCCCCCTCCCCTCTCCCCCCCCTCTCCCTCTCCTCCCCTCTCCCTCTCCCCCCCCTCTCCCTCTCCCCCCTCCCCCTCTCCCCCCCCCTCTCCCTCTCCCCCCTCCCTCTCTCTCTCTCTCCCCCCCTCCCTCCCCCCCTCTCTCTCCCTTCCCCACCCCCCCTGACCCGACCCGACCCAACCCACCTGTAAATCTGGTGCTGGGGACAGGCCGGCAGCCTTCGGTCCCGAAAGGCCTGCCTGAAGCGCTTTCACACAGGTAGGAAGATGGTTTATTTAATCTTTTCTTTGCTTATAAATGTTTATTCAGGTTGCATTTATTTGTATAATATTTGTATAAGTATAAATAAGGATTTATTATAGAATTTAATGACTTCCCTTTCCCCCCCCCCCCCCCCTCCACCTCGTTCTGGACGCCTAATTTGTAACCTGCGCCTGATTTTTTAATGTGTAGAACAGGTTTTTTCAGTTCTACAAAAATCTTCACTTGCTCCATTCTACTTTAGTTTGGAGTACGTTTTCACTGTGGAAACTTTGAAATCAGGCGTCAGTGGCCGGGCACGCCCCCTTTTGAAGAAAAAATTCTGTTCCAAAGTAGAACTGTTCTACCTGACTTGAACTGCAGAAAAAAAAATGTGGAGAATTGCGATTTCTAAGATAGTCCGTTCTCCACCAGTTGCTCCTAAAAATCAGGCGCAAATCATGTGGAAACTTGGGCCCATTGGGAGGGAATTCCAGAGCTGAGGCCCGAGGCAACTGAAGGCACGGCCACCAATTCAGCCTATTGCACCTGTGCTGCTGCCAGCAATTCAACTGCAGCTATTTAGTCCAATCCTTGCCTTTTTCCCATATCCTTTCACAACCTTCCTTTTCAAATCATTATTCAATGAAGTGATTGTTTTTAAAGCGAGAGAATTTGGGAAAAAGTGAGGCCTGGAGATCAGTCTTTTAATTTTTGTTTGTTTTTGCCCTTCAATGTTGTAAACTTGCATAAAATAAAAGTTGTTAATCAGGTTCTTTACAATGTCCTCCTGAGAACAATGTCTCCTATCTGATCTGTCCACTCATGTAACCGAGCGAGCCGAATGGAACTGTAAACAATGGGAAAGGATTTGGCTACACTGTCACGTAGCAGAGATAGATTAATGATCACACCAGCACTGATGGATTTTAGCAGTTTCAAGCTCTCAGTACTTTGCTCCAGGAGGGAGCTGACACAGAGCTCCTGATAACAATTGATCCGAATCAGTTTATCCATTTAATCTCGTATTTGTGTGAAAAATATTTCAAACTGTGCTGGATACTTGCACTGGGTTACACTGTAGTTGCACAGTCCAGCTTATGAAGCTTTTAAACAATATGAGATCTTTATATTTATGTGGATTGCTCTAAGGTTGCCCTGGCCCCAGACATTGCTGGCAGGCAGGGAGTTTTTATGTGCGGAGATGAGGAAGAAGGTAAATTGGTTATTATAATTTCTAACTGACACGTTTGGGAATTTGAACTGCCTTAAGTTGGAACAAGTATTGTGGTTTAGGGAGGCGGTGCAGAAAGCCAACCACAAATGGCCTGACTGTGTGTGCTGAGATGCAAATATGTCAGCACTTGTTCTGGAACTTGCCGAGAGTTTTAGAAATGACAAGCTTTCCACGGTTGTGTCAATTATCCATTTCTTTTTTTGATGGTGTGGAATGACCACTCTTTCTCTGCTGAGCCTTAGCTGAATGTCAGTACCTTAACTACCTTTGTCTGTAATAGTAATTTTACACTTTCCTTTCAGAAAATAAATGATCAGCCAGATGTTCCTCAAGCCCCAAAGCTACAAGTACATTAAACAAGGCCTGGAAGAGTGAGTGTACTGAATGGCCCTTTCTTGTTGCTACATTCTTAAGTGCTTAAAATTGTATTTAAAAGAAAGACTTGCATTTATATAGCGCCTTTCATGACCACCGGATGTCTCAAAGCGCTTTACAGCCAATGAAGTACCTTTTGGAGTGCAGTCACTGTTGTAATGTGGGAAACAGGCAGCCAATTTACGCATAGCAAGCTCCCACAAACAGTTATGTGATAATGACCAGATAATCTGTTTTAATGATGTTGATTGAGGGATAAATATTGACCAGGACGCTGGGGATAACTCCCCTGCTCTTCTTTGAAATGTTCACCTGAGAGAGCAGACATCTCATCCAAAAGACGGTACCTCCGACAGTGCAGCACTCCCTCTGTACTGCACTGGAGTGTCAGCCTAGATTTTTGTGCTCGAGTCTCTGGAGTGAACACTACAACAATAACATCAGTGCAAAGTGGGGTTTTTTCACTTTGTACTCAGTTTTGGCCTTTCCCACCAGGTTTGCACTCCAACTTAGAGTCATTGGGAGGCTTCAGTTGTAGTATAAATGCAGCCTAAATTGACCAACTAAATTCTGCTTGATGTGGTGTTCGAGCAGTTTGATAGTCCACACTGGTACATGGTGCGCTGTGAAAATAGTCACATTGGTGCCGTGCTTGCCAAGTACTAGGGTGGCTCAGTGAGAGCACTTTTGCCTCAGAGTCAGAACGTTGTGGCTTCAAGCTCCAACCTGGGGATTTAAGCACATAATCGAGGCTGATACTTCAGTACAGTACTGAGGGAATGCTGTTGGAGATTCTGTTCTACAGATGAGACTTTAAACTAAGGCCCCATCTGCCTGTTCAGATGGATGTAAACGATCCTATGGCACTTTTCAGAGAAGAACGGAGTTCTACTGGTGCCCTATCCAAACAATGCTAAAACAGCTGAACTTGTCATCTATCTCATTGCTGTTTGGGCCTCTTTGGTATATGCAAATTGGCTGCTGCATTTATCTATGTAACAAAAGTAACTGTACTGTACTACAAAAGTAATGAATTGATGGTGACGTGCCTGAAGATGTGAAAGGCACTATATATAAATGCACATTCTTTCTTAACCTTGTTCCATTAGTCACTAATCACCAAACAGATTTTTGAACATATGTGTGAGGAGATATGGGGGCTAATTGTAGTCTTGATTTTGCCCAGCAATGGGAGAAGGGGTATAATCCCTTTCTGGAGTAAAAGTAAAACGGGAAAGGTGGCTCAACCATGACTAACAAGGGAAATTAGTGATAGTGTTAAATCCAAGGAAGAGGCATATAAATTGGCCAGAAAAAGCAGCAATCCTGAGGACTGGGAGAAATTTAGAATTCAGCAGAGGAGGACAAAGGGTTTAATTAGGAGGGGGGAAATAGAGTATGAGAGGAAGCTTGATGGGAACATAAAAAGGGACTGCAAAAGCTTCTATAGATATGTGAAGAGAAAAAGATTAGTGAACACAAACGTAGGTCCCTTGCAGTCAGAATCAGGTGAATTTATAATGGGGAACAAAAAAAATGGCAGACCAATTGAACAAATACTTTGGTTCTGTCTTCATGAAGAAAGACACAAATAACCTTCCGGAAATACTAGAGGACCGAGGGCCTAGCGAGAAGGAGGAACTGAAGGAAATCCTTATTAGTCAGGAAATTGTGTTATGGAAATTGATGGGATTGAAGGCAGATGAATCCCCAGGGCCTAATAGTCTGCATCCCAGATTACTTAAGGAGTGGCCCTAGAAATAGTGGATGCATTGGTGATCATTTTCCAACAGTCTATCGACTCTGGATCAGTTCCTATGGACTGGAGGGTAGCTAATGTAACACCACTTTTTAAAAAAGGAGAGAGAGAAAAAACGGGGAATTATAGACTGGTTAACCTGACATCAGTAGTGGGGAAAATGTTGGAATCAATTATTAAAGATGAAGTAGCAGCGCATTTGGAAATCAGTGACAGGATCGGTCCAAGTCAGCATGGATTTATGAAAGGGAAATCATGCTTGACAAATCTTCTAGAATTTTTTGAGGATGTAACTAGTAGAGTGGACAAGGGAGAACCAGTGGATGTGGTGTATTTGAACTTTCAAAAGGCTTTTGACAAGGTCCCACACAAGAGATTGGTGTGCAAAATTAAAGCACATAGTATTGGGGGTAATGTCTTGATGTGAATAGAAAACTGGTTGACAGACAGGAAGCAGAGAGTTGGGATAAGTGGGTCCTTTTCAGAATGGCAGGCAGTGACTAGTGGGGGGCCACAAGGCTCAGTGCTGGGACCCCAGCTATTTACAATATACATCAATGATTTAGATGAAGGAATTGAGTGTAATATCTCAAAGTTTGCAGATGACACTAAGCTGGGTGGCGGTGTGAACTGTGAGGAGGATGCTAAGAGGCTGCAGGGTGACTTGGACAGGTTAGCTGAGTGGGCAGATGCAGTATAATGTGGATAAATGTGAGGTTATCCACTTTGGTGGCAAAAACACGAAGGCAGAATATTATCTGAATGGCGGCAGCTTAATAAAAGGGGAGGTGTATTGAGGCCTGGGTGTCATGGTACATCAGTCATTGAAAGTTGGTATACAGGTACAGCAGGTGGTGAAGAAGGCAAATGGCATGTTGGCCTTCATAGTTAGGGGGTTTGAGTATAGGTGCAGGGAGATCTTACTGCAGTTGTACAGGGCCTTGGTGAGGCCTCACCTGGAATATGGTGTTCAGTTTTGGTCTCCTAATCTGAGGAAGGACGTTCTTGCTATTGAGGGAGTGCAGCGAAGGTTCACCAGACTGATTCCCGGGATGGCAGGACTGACATATGAGGAGAGACTGGATCAACTGGGCCTGTATTCACTGGAGTTTAGAAGAATGAGAGGGGATCTCATAGAAACATATAAAATTCTGACGGGACTGGACAGGTTAGATGCAGGAAGAATGTTCCCGATGTTGGGGAAGTCCAGAACCAGGGGTCACAGTCCAAGGACCGTTTAGGACCGAGATGAGGAAAAACTTCTTCACCCAGAGAGTTGTTAACCTGTGGAATTCTCTACCGCAGAGAGCTGTTGATGCCAGTTTGCTAGATATATTCAAGAGGGAGTTAGATATGGCCCTTATGGCTAAACGGATCAAGGGGTATGGAGAGAAATCAGGAAAGGGGTACTGAAGTTGCATGATCAGCCATGATCTTATTGAATGGTGGTGCAGGCTCGAGGGGCCGAATGGCCTACTCCTGCTTCTATTTTCTATGTTTCTATAATAGATTGATTGTTCTCTGCCCATTTTGTGCACCGTTGAAATTTTTGGTGAGAGTTGGGCAGCGGCCAGTAACTCCTGTCTCAAACATTCAAATATGGAAATGGAGCAGGGGCATCCTGCACACAACTTTGGTTGTGCAAGACATAGGGTATTAATAATGTCCAGGAAATTATAGCCCACTTGTAATCTAACCCACCTGACCCGTTTCACACTCCAGTGAATCAAGCTTGAAATTGATGTTTCGGTGTCCAAAGTTGCTTGAGGTCAGGCAGTTCATTTAAAGTGTCCAATATCACAAATGCAAGAGTTTTTTGCTGATCTTTTTTCAGCACTTGTGTTGTCGTGAGCCTTTGTGACAATTAGTGTAATTTTCTTCTCCCCCCAGCGCCGTTACTGCTACCCATGGGTTTCCCAATGGGAATACCCCTATGAAGTAATTGGAAAAAGAGGAGGATGTATGGAGGGATGACAGATAGCTTAAGCTGCACAGGCCCGCACTGTGTTCACTTTCCAAGTATTCACACTGCTGCATCTGCAGGCAGTGGTGAACAAACCCTGCTTTGACCAATCACAAGTGCACACCAAAGGAATAGGACAACACACCCAATGGCAGAACTCATGCATGATTGATCTCAGAGACACCCTAATCACAGCATGTGCTGCACAAAAGGCGGTATACAAGGGTAATCAGTAGCCAGCATAACCTGATTGCCTACACCCGCCAAGATGCCACCAATAATATATGACAGTGCTGGCACATTTACCTGGCAATGACCGTGAGAAACTTCCTACACAGTGTCCAGGTCAATACAGTGTCAGATGTACAGCTGTGCCATGTGGCATCTGCAGCTACCATACAGCTTAGGGTTGATACATCCAGTGATAGTAGTGTCTAGCTGTGGCCTGAAACTTGCTTCACCTCCTTGCGGGCATACTGCTATATGAGGATAGTACTGCGCTGTTCTCACAACCAACCCATGCAGCACCAACTCTACCTCAGCATCGAAATGGGTATCAGGAGCTGGGCCAATTCATCACTTGCCTGCAGACCTATGCCTGGAACTTGGGCTTCCATTTCTTTCATTTCTGGCTACCTGCCTTCTCAGCCTTGGCCAAAGGCTGCTAATGATCGGAGCTGTCTTTACCCTTTCCAACAACATTGAGATTTTTTTGTCCCTCTACTGTTTTACTCCCTATTAATTGGCCCCATCCCTTTAAGTTTCACTTACACGCAATTCTCTGTTCCCAACAGTACGCCTAAATCCATCCAAGTCTGCACTTGGACCTGTGAATAATGATGCAAATGAATTTATCCCAGAAAATGACATGTTATTTGGAATTGTCAGTTCTCAGCTCTCTTCACATAGACTTACACCAGCAGCTGAAAATCAACCTATGCTCTCCTGGTGTTGGTGATGATGACTGTAATGCTCGTGTTCTATGAATGACTGTCAGACTCAGCCAGAGCAACTATTAACACCATTCTGACTGGCAGCCATGTCCAACGTTATTGCTTAACTCACTGCTGCATTGCACAGAACAGCTTGGCACAGTATTGGGGAGAATTTGCGATACCATCTATCGGGACGTAGTGAACTCGGTGGCTGACTCAGCCATTTCCTGTTCCACGCCTTCTGTTGCACTTTCCAGCTTTACTCACATATTTCTCTTGTACTCAACATCAAAGACCTCTCACGTAAGCAAGTCCCCACTTCCTGTTAACCAGAATGTAACATACTATCTAACAATGTAACATTGCCCAGGAGCCAAACAGCAAAAGTTACTGCAATATCTCACTGAATGGATATAAACCTTTCTCTTGTTCTAATTTTACACAGTGAAAGAATAAAGGTTCTATCAGACCACTTAACTTTGACTATAAACTACGAATCATGTTCATTAAAAGTAAAAGTTAAATAGCCACATAATGTCAATACAATAGATTTCACTTAGTTACAGAATTTCTTAAGTATTATGTTTCTCAAATATGAAAATATTGCGTCCCTAACATAAAACTGTTCACTACAGACAAAAGACGTCCAATAGCCCCAAAAAAATACAAATCCACAAACATTGAGCAAATGTCAGAAACTTCTCCAGGGAAAGCAAGTGATGTTCCTTCATTCATATTTTGACACCAGCTTCTTCATTGTAGCACTGCCAGTATCTGAGGACAGGTGACTCTGGCCATAGGGGGAGGTGCTTTCTGAGGGAGAGAAAGAAATGAGAAGAGCAAAGAAAAAAAAGGAAGAATTGCATTTATATAGTACCTTGCACAACCACCACCAAACGTCTAAAGCGTTTTACAACCAATTAAGTACTTTTGGAGTGTAGTCACTGGGAATGTGGGAAACGTGGCTAGGACACTGGGGATAACTCCCTGCTCTTCTTCAAATTAGTGTCAGAGGATCTTGGTCCACCTGAGAGAGCTGACAGGGCCTCGGTTTAATGTCTCATCTGAAAGACGGCACCTCCAACAGTGCAGCGCTCCCTCAGCACTGCACTGGAGTGTCCGCCTAGATTTATGTGCAATACCTTAAAAAAAGAGTATCACCATCAGGAAATGGAAAACTACTTATTGTGGGAAATAAGTCTTCATTAGGGATGTACTTGAAATAAACTGCATTTTTTTTTTAAATTCTAGTTATCACAGCCTGGAATATAAAAATAATTGGTAAATTAATAGGCACCCTTTTCTCCACAGACCATCTGCTAGTTAACTCCTGAACTATTAAGCCCCTCAAAGTTTGCTAGTACCTGTACTCAATTCTTCTTCCAGCAGAGTTTGCTATAATAAGTTCTCTTTTATTTTCTCTGTTCATAAATATCATCAGATTCTGTATAGAGTGTTTGTACTACAAGGTTAAATCAATATTTCATCATCTGTCTCATCTATATCGATAACTGTGCCAAGACTGCAAAAGGAGTGAGGTAAACATTTCTGTTCTCAGCACATGATCATGAGGTACTTCCAGTCATTTGGAATCCACCCAACATTATTAGTTCATTATTGACTTTTATTTTCCTTCTCTAAATTTATTATAAAGAACTTGCAAGGAAAATTAATTTCTAAATAACTGAACCAGTAGAACTGTAAACTGAAGGACAAGGAACCAGATATGTTATTTAATATTGGCCCAGTAATTGCTGGAAGGGGCATCTCACAGTGAGCGCCGTGAATTTAGTTTTTACCTCACCCTTCAGGTTGTATTATTTTTGGAGGAAGTGGGAGTTGAAAATGGAGCGGTGACTTCAATGTCAACCAGCCCTCTGGGACCTCCTAAACTCCACGTCCAATGGTCAGCCTCCTTAACCAATGAAATTAAAGGATAGAGAAAGAAACAGAGCCAACAACAGAGAAGGTAATCGGGTGAATGAGAGTCAACTTAGATACAGGAAGAGAAATAAAGAGAGGGAAAGAAAGAGAGTGGGCCAAGAGAGAGAGAACAAAGACAGAGAATGGAAAATTAAGAAAAAAATTCAATTTAAAATTTAAAAAAAACATTTACTACCTGGAGGAGTAAGACTCCAGAATTTCAATTGGTACTTTCCTGGGCCTCCAAGGCTGAGCGGCATATCAGGACGATAAATCAGGTCAATAACAGGGTAATTGTGACGTGAATTACCAGCCCTAAATGGCTGCCACGCGATTAATCCGTATTTATGGTGCAAATCTAGCAATTTCTTGGCATGCAATGAATGTCAATGAGGAGATTGCCGGCGAGCTCCCATTTCTGCGCGGCTAATGGCGGAGCGGCACAAATCATCCAGCAGCTTGTTGCGATTCACAACCCCTGATGTATCTTTACCTCGCCACAAATTGCTGGGTTTTTTACGCACTAATAATGGCGGGCACCGTGAACTTGATATTATTTTTCCAGAAATTGAATACATCACTTTTTACTCAGAATGCTAAAAACATCTTGTATAATACGGTCCCTTCTTTACTATGCAGCTTGGGGGGGGGGGGAGCAATGACTGGAAACATTTACACATCCAGTTCAAATTGAAACCATTTGTTTTGGATGAAGGAATAGCCTACTAACAGGCAGATTTATTACATTCAGCATGAATTGAGAACCATAACTGCACCTTGTGCTGTGCAGAATTCACTTTGAACTGTCACCAGGAATTTGTGGCTTGCGCATAGAAACAGAGCGGTCCACATCGGTTGCCAAAGTTGTGATGTGAGCGAGCTGGGATCGCTGCAGGGTTTTTTCTTCCAGTAAAGAGGTGTTTCGAAATTGTGTTTTTGTAGGCCATCATACTTTTGATGCCCTCCTGAATCGTTGCATGTTATAAAACAATCTCAATGGAATTTTACAAAAACATTGAGAGACCGAGCAGGGGTCAAGGCCCATAATGCAGGGCAGCACCCAAGGTTTAGAAAAGTAAAAGAGAAGATAAGGTGAATTAGAAAGTAATGATTAAGTGGCTTTTGAAAGCCTGAAGATTATAGGAGGAAAGAAACTTTCAGGGAGGCAAGGAGTTCCACAGTTTTGAGGTCTTAGGGCAGCTGGAGGAGGACGAGCATGTAGGATAGCATATTTAGAAGATTCAGGGTCAAATAGCACACCGAGGTTGCGATCAGTCTGGCTCAGCCTCAGACAGTGGCCAGGAAGGGGAATGGAGTTGGTAACTAGAAACGGAGTTTGTGGCAGGGATCCAGAGACAGTTGGAGGGAATTTCTGCTCATCCAATATTGGATGTCTGATAAGCAGTGTAACAAATCAGAGGCAGTGGAGGGGGGTCGAGGGAGGTAGTGATGAGGTAGAGCTGGGTACCATCAGCGTACAGGTGGAATCTGACCTGTTTTTGGATGCTAAGAGTGGATACATATTGGTTATACTTGCGAAATACATGGTGAAACTGAACATTAGAAATGAATGTTGGAGATATTAATGAAGGCTTGACATGTTCTTGCGGCATTGCTTGGGTTTAGTATTCTAACAGAGGCATCAACTAATTTAAAATAACTAGGTTAATGCCGCAAATAAAACATGAAATGAAGGATTGTCATAAGATTGTGGTAACAATCACTAATATCATCAACGGTAATTCCTAGGTTTGTGCCTCTGAAGGATTAAAAGCAACAAATGTACTTATTGAAGGGCATGGAGGAGATCAAGCTGTCCTGATTCAGTCTTTGCTCTATCAAAGGGCTGGAAGTTGTGACCAGGAGTCGCATGTGATCTGAAAGAAGTTGATGAACGTAGTGTGGATTCATCAGAAAAACAGTGGAACACTCATTGCCAGTTCCTTCAGTCATACCAGAAATGAATATCCTTCCAACAAATGTACAGGAAAGTTAGACAGGAGCGCCGGGAATGCCATGGGAACTTTCGTCCTGTGCTCACTTACAGATACGGGCCCAAATCCATCTCTTTGGAGAAGCCCCTGGAAATCCTGGAGCAACATGAAGTGGGTGGGGATCTGGTGTCAAAGGCCTCCGTCCCTTTTCCCTAACCTTTGTGCCCAGGTAATGCACATTTCCTAAGAGCTGAGCTGAGGAAAATTGTCTGTATTGTTGATTCAGGATTTTTCAGACTGATGGAGATGGCAGTTAAGCAGGGCTAAGGAGAGACGGCTGAATGACAGGCCTGATTTAGAACCAGAAGGGAAATTTCTGCTTCCCTTTGTGCTGAGATGACAGCATTACTGTGGTAACGGTGTAGGCGATTCGAGATTTCACAAAAAATCCCGACTCTGAAAAAAGTGATGGACCTGCATTACAGGGGCTATCACAAACTATCAAAGCTGTGATGCTTGGATTGGTCTGCAGCATTTTAGCTTAACATTGTCCTGACTACAGTTCCACCACCCCAGTTCTCATGTTATAAGAACATAAGAATTAGGAACAGGAGTAGGCCATCTAGCCCCTCAAGCCTGCTCCGCCATTCAACAAGATCATGGCTGATCTGGCCGTGGACTCAGCTCCACTTACCCGCCCGCTCCCCGTAACCTTAATTCCCTTATTGGTTAAAAGGTTATGTCTTCTGGCTTTGATCTCAAGTTTCGTACCATGATCTTGCTATCTCTTGTCCAGACATTAGGGCAGGTCTTGGGTCAGCTAAACATTTATGGTAGTTGGATTTCCCTGCAATAAAAGTCTCTAGAGCCAAAAGTCACTGGTTTGTTACATCCCTAATTTTGTCTGAACTTACCACTCACACTTTCCCGCCTCCACCAGCAGGGCCGAATTAAGGGTCTGATGGGCCTGGGGCAAACTGATTAAAATGGGCCTAGAGTTATATTTGTTCATGTTCATTACATTATGTATAAATATAATAACAAATTACTATGGTGGACTTATACTATAATATATTAATATAATATATTATATATTACTATATGTTATATATAAAACAACCTTCCGGATATAAAAGGGATCGGAGGGTCTAGTAAGGAGGAGGAACTGAGGGAAATCCTTATTAGTCGGGAAATTGTGTTGGGGAAATTGATGGGATTGAAGGCCGATAAATCCCCAGGGCCTGATGGACTGCATCCCAGAGTACTTAAGGAGGTGGCCTTGGAAATAGTGGATGCATTGACAGTCATTTTCCAACATTCCATTGACTCTGGATCAGTTCCTATGGAGTGGAGGGTAGCCAATGTAACCCCACTTTTTAAAAAAGGAGGGAGAGAGAAAACAGGGAATTATAGACCGGTCAGCCTGACATCGGTAGTGGGTAAAATAATGGAATCAGTTATTAAGGATGTCATAGCAGTGCATTTGGAAAGAGGTAATATGATAGGTCCAAGTCAGCATGGATTTGTGAAAGGGAAATCATGCTTGACAAATCTTCTGGAATTTTTTGAGGATGTTTCCAGTAGAGTGGACAAGGGAGAACCAGTTGATGTGGTATATTTGGACTTTCAGAAGGCTTTCGACAAGGTCCCACACAAGAGATTAATGTGCAAAGTTAAAGCACATGGAATTGGGGGTAGTGTGCTGACATGGATTGAGAACTGGTTGTCAGACAGGAAGCAAAGAGTAGGAGTAAATGGGGACTTTTCAGAATGGCAGGCAGTGACTAGTGGGGTACCGCAAGGTTCTGTGCTGGGGCCTCAGCTGTTTACACTGTACATTAATGATTTAGACGAGGGGATTAAATGTAGTATCTCCAAATTTGCGGATGACACTAAGTTGGGTGGCAGTGTGAGCTGCGAGGAGGATGCTATGAGGCTGCAGAGCGACTTGGATAGGTTAGGTGAGTGGGCAAATGCATGGCAGATGAAGTATAATGTGGATAAATGTGAGGTTATCCACTTTGGTGGTAAAAACAGAGAGACAGACTATTATCTGAATGGTGACAGATTAGGAAAAGGGGAGGTGCAAAGAGACCTGGGTGTCATGGTACATCAGTCATTGAAGGTTGGCATGCAGGTACAGCAGGCGGTTAAGAAAGCAAATGGCATGTTGGCCTTCATAGCGAGGGGATTTGAGTACAGGGGCAGGGAGGTGTTGCTACAATTGTACAGGGCCTTGGTGAGGCCACACCTGGAGTATTGTGTACAGTTTTGGCCTCCTAACCTGAGGAAGGACATTCTTGCTATTGAGGGAGTGCAGTGAAGGTTCACCAGACTGATTCCCGGGATGGCGGGACTGACCTATCAAGAAAGACTGGATCAACTGGGCTTGTATTCACTGGAGTTCAGAAGAATGAGAGGGGACCTCATAGAAACGTTTAAAATTCTGACGGGGTTAGACAGGTTAGATGCAGGAAGAATGTTCCCAATGTTGGGGAAGTCCAGAACCAGGGGACACAGTCTGAGGATAAGGGGGAAGCCATTTAGGACCGAGATGAGGAGGAATTTCTTCACCCAGAGAGTGGTGAACCTGTGGAATTCTCTACCACAGAAAGTTGTTGAGGCCAATTCACTAAATATATTCAAAAAGGAGTTAGATGAAGTCCTTACTACTAGGGGAATCAAGGGGTATGGTGAGAAAGCAGGAATGGGGTACAAAAGTTGCATGTTCAGCCATGAACTCATTGAATGGCGGTGCAGGCTAGAAGGGCCGAATGGCCTACTCCTGCACCTAGTTTCTATGTTTCTATGTTTCTATATTAAATATATTATATAATAACACAGGTAAATAATAACACAGATAAATTATAAAGATTGTCTTTGCAAAAATAGGTATGTATACATTAGGCCAATAAACAATATTTTCCTCAGTCTTGTTTATTCTCTCTTGTTGTCTATTCTATTCAGCCTATTTGGGAGGCCTTATTTTTTTTTCCTACGTTTATTTGGTGGGCCTATGTTCCTTGGTGGTCCTGAGGCTGCAGCCCCATCTGCCCCATGGTTAATCCGCCCCATGGTTAATCCACCCCTGTACATCAGTCAACCTGCAGTACCTGAGCCAAGTCATCTTTATTCATATGAGTCTTGAAAGTTGTCGACCAATTTTCCGACATTTATTGCCTATCCCTAGTTGCCCTGAGAAGATCGTGGTGGGCCTGCTTTTTGAACATCTGAGTGGCTTGTTAGGTCACTTCATATGGCAGTTAGGAGTCAACCACAGTCATATGGGACTGGAGTCACATACAGGCCAGACTAGATAAAGATGGCAAGTTTCCTTCTCTAAGGGACATATGGGGTTTATGATACTCCAACAGCGTCATGGCCACTTTTACTTTTGACAGCTTTTTTAATCCAGTTTTTCTTTTTCCAAAACTGCCATGGTGGGATTTAAACTCATGGTCACTCGATTGCTAGTCCAGCAACATAACCATCACATTACCGTAGCCCTACTGAGGTGATGCTGCCACAGAATGCCTATTCTGTGTATTGATGTTATTGTAATCATTCTTTCTTCTCATCAGAATGCTATTCTGATCTGTGTGGCTCAGATACTCATTGGATAAACTCACTCAGCTATCAGAATATTTTCTTTAAAAATTGCTAGTGCTTCCCAGATGCTGGCACTGCTGAATTAGAAGCTTTGTATAAAAGGAGCCAGAGTGGGACAATGAGGTACAGACTGGAGGAGAGGCAGTGTCCCACACTCAGAGCATTTGGGAGAACAAAAAGGACAAGATCTAGAGCGTGGGAGTGCAGAGCAGAGCAGAGAAGGGAGCAGATTGAAAACCTGTGTCAACTGAAGTTACAGCACATAGAAGGCCATTCAGCCCATCATGCCTACGTTGGTGCTATTTCTTCAACTGGAACTGTCTATACGAATCCCATTTCCTTGCTCTTTCATTGTATTCTTTTTAATTTTTCCTTTTCAAATACATCCAATTCTCTTTAAATTATGTTATAGTTCTGCCTTAATCGCCGCTTATGGTAAAGTATTCCATGTTCCAACAATGCTCAGTGAAAATATTTCTTACACAGATGGAGAAAATGCTACAAAAATCAAATAAGCAGACTGATCGAAATAGACATTTATTCAACAAGCCAAAGCTCTTAGATAATAAATAATCTGCCTTATAATTCTTTCCATGCTTCTTACATTAGAGGTACAAAATATGTTTGGAACAAAATTAATACAAATTATTGAAGCAAAATATAGAGTATAGAAAGAAAGAACTTGCATTTAGACAGATCCTTTCACAACCTCAGGACATCCCAAAGTGTCTTTACGGCCAATTAAGTACTTTTGAAGTGTAGTCCCTGTTGTAATATAGGAAACCAGGCATGCCAGCTTGCACACAGCAGGTCACACAAACAGCCATGAGATAAATGACCAGATAATATAATATTTTTTAATGGTATTAATTGAGGGGTAAATTTTGGTGAGGATACTAGCAACAACTCACTTATGTTTCAAATAGTGCCATGGGATCTTTTACTTTCATCTGAGAGGGCAGATGGGGGCTCAGTTTAATGTGTCATCCGAAACACAGCACTCCCTCAGTTCTGCACTGGTGTCAATCTAGATTACATGGTTAAATCCCTGGAGTGGGACTTGCACCCACAAAGTTCTGACTCAGAGACAAGAGTGTTACCCACTGATCCACAGCTGACCCTGGAGCCACAAAATTGTACAGTGTGATACTGAAGTTGGCTGATTAATATCATTGCAGTATCTACAATGTAAACCAGAAACTAGCTTTTCATGGTATTCAGCTCTGTTTATTTGAACTACAAGTCTTAAGACTTTTTAACTTGGCAGCAATCCTATATCATCGTTAGATTGTGCCTTACTGTTTCCCATAGTCCAAAGGTTTCCTGAATTTAAAAATAAATAACTATGTTGGAAGGTACAGGAAGAAGCCAAAGCATACAACAAACAAAGGTCTTAAATATGCTTAACATGTGATCCTGTCATAAGGCAGTAAACTATAACATAATGTGTAAGTTAACTGCAAAAGCAAACAGTGAGCTCAGATCTTACCTTGGAACAATGATCTTACTTGTTCTCAGCTCACATGCAAAAAAAAATGTTTGCATCTATCCTGTGGCCTAATTGTGAGACTGGGCTATGATAGAACAGAGAAGTCCCAATTTTCCACCCCTAGTTTGGACTCCGTTATCTGGTCTCAGTTCAGGCAATGGCACGGGCATTACAGTTGCCTAAAAAACAGGCGACGGATAGCAAAAAATCATCGCTGTCCAGTGATCCCTGATGGAGATTGCATGGACATCAGGTGAGAACGGGATCAGGCTCTGCTGTGATGCTCCCTGTGGTTGAATTGCCTGCAAACCGTGTAAATTTACACTTGGGTGAGCTACCGACTGGCAGCTGGCACCCCAGCAAGCTAGAGCCTTCAGAAGACACAGGGAAAAACCTTGAGCTAATGGTCAGCTGCCACACAGATCCGCCATGCATGTAGTGCAAGAACAACAGATGGTCTCATGACTGACAGCAATTCAGCAATAAGAAATTGTTCTCTTGGCATACTACATGGCAGGGTTACAGCAGAAGTAGGGCATTAAAGGGAGCTGTGATGTCCACGTGTCTCCACTGTGAAGAATTCGTCTATTTTTCTGCCACCATATATGTTATATATGTAAACTTGTATTTACTGTGTACAGCCACCAGAGGGCTCATCCCCTGGAGTCCCAAGGGATCTCATAAACTCTTGGGAGCACAGGTATTTCACCAATTGAGTTCAACGAGTGGGCCAGTCCTATAATCCCAGTCCTCAAGGGAGATGGCACTGTCAGAATCTGTGGCGATTACAAAGTAACTATCAATCGTTTCTCCCTGCAGGACCAATACCCACTACCAAAGGCCGACGAGCTCTTTGCAATGCTGGCAGGAGGAAAGACGTTCACGAAGCTGGATCTGACTTCAGCCTACATGACGCAGGAACTGGAGGAATCATCAAAGGCCCTAACCTGCATCAACAGGCACAAAGGTCTTTTTGTTTATAACAGATGCCCATTTGGAATCCGATCAGCGGTGGCGATATTCCAGAGAAACATGGAAAGTTTACTGAAGTCGGTCCCGCACACCGTGGTCTTCCAGGACGACATCTTGGTCACAGGTCGGAACACAGTCGAGCATCTGCAGAACCTGGAGGAGGTTCTTAGTCGACTCAACCGCGTGGGGCTCAGGTTAAAATGCTCGCAGTGCGTTTTCCTGGTGCCTGAAGTGGAGTTCCTGGGAAGGAGTATTGCTGTGGACGGCATCAGGCCCACCAACGCGAAGACGGAGGCAATCGAGAACGCACCGAGGCCACAGAACGTGATGGAGCTGCGGTAGTTTCTGGGACTCTTGAACTACTTTGGTAACTTCTTACCGGGTCTCAGCACACTGCTAGAACCACGACATGTCTTACTACGAAAAGGGGACGAATGGGTGTGGGGCAAAAGCCAAGAAACTGCCTTTGTAAAAGCGAGAAAGTTGCAAGATCCATGTAAGTGTTTGGTACTAGCATGTGATGCATCATCATATGGCGTCGGGTGTGTATTGCCACAAGCCAATGATTTCAGGAAACTGCAACCAGTTGCTTATGCATCCAGGAGTCTGTCTAAGGCTGAGAGAGCCGAAAGCATGATTTAGAAAGAAGCATTAGCGTGTGTCTATGGGGTAAGGAAAATGCATCAATACCTGTTTGAGCTAAAATTCGAATTGGAAACTGACTATAAGCCACTTATATCCCTGTTTTCCGAGAGTAAAGGGATAAATACCAACGCATTGGCCCGCATCCAGAGATAGGCACTCAAGTTGTCTGCATACAACTATGCCATCCGCCACAGGTCAGGCACAGAAAACTGCACCGATGCTCTCAGTAGGCTGCCATTGCCCACCACGGGGATGGAAATGGCGCAGCCTACAGATCTAGCCAGGTTATGGAAGCATTTGAGAGTGAGCAATCACCCGTCACTGCCCGACAGATCAAAACCTGGACAAGCCAGGACCCCTTATTATCTCTAGTCAAAAGCTATGTGCTTCACGGGAGCTGGTCCAGTGTCCCAATGGAAATGCAGGAAGAGATAAAGCCGTTCCAGCGGCGCAAAGATGAAATGTCTATACAGGCAGACTGCCTTCTGTGGGACAATCGAGTAGTGGTCCCCAAGAAGGGCAGAGACACCTTCATCAGTGACCTTCACAGTACCCACCCAGGCATCGTAATGATGAAAGCGATAGCCAGATCCCACGTGTGGTGGCCCGGTATCGATGCGGACTTAGAGTCCTGCGTTCACAGATGTAACACATGCTCGCAGTTAAGCAATGTACCCAGGGAGGCGCTGCTAAGTTTATGGTCTTGGTCCTCCAAACCGTGGTCTAGGGTACACGTCGACTATGCAGGCCCGTTCTTGGGTAAAATGTTCCTTGTGGTTGTAGACGCGTATTCCATGTGGATTGAATGTGAGATAATGTCGGCTAGCATGTCCGCTGCCACTACTGAAAGCCTATAGGCTATGTTTGCCACTCACAGCTTACCCGATGTCCTGGTGAGCGACAAGGGGCCATGTTTTACCAGTGCTGAGATCAAAGAATTCATGGCCCGGAACGGGATCAAACATATCACATCTGCCCCATTTAAACCAGTGTCCAATAGTCAGGCAGAGAGAGCAGTGCAAACCATCAAGCAAGGCTTGAAGAGGGTAACTGAAGGCTCACTGCAGACTCGCCTATCCCGAGACCTGCTTAGCTACAGCATGAGACCCCACTCACTCACTGGGATCCCACCTGCTGAACTGCTCATGAAAAGAGCACTTACAACAAGGCTCTCATTAGTTTACCCTGATCTATATGAACAGGTAGTGAGCAGACGGCTTCAACAAAGTGCATAGCATGATAGCGCAAATGTGTCACGTGAGATTGAAATCAATAATCCTGTATTTGTATTAAATTATGGATATGGTCCCAAGTGGCTTCCCGGCACTGCCGTGGCCAAAGAGGGGAGCAGAGTGTTTCGGGTCAAACTTTCAAATGGACTCATTCACCGGAAACACTTGGACTAAATCAAACTCAGATTCACAGACGATCCTGAGCAACCCACCTTGGACCCTACCTTTTTTGATCCCCCAACACACACACCAGTGGCAACCGGCACCACGGTTGACCATGAAGCAGAACCCATCATCCACAGCAGCCCAGCAGGGTCCAACACACCAGGCAGCCCAGCAACGCCAGCTGCACAGCAGCCCAGTGAGGGCCCAACAAATTATTCAACAACACCAGCTTTCACACCGAAACGATCAACCAGGGAAAGAAGGGCCCCAGATCGACTCACATTGTAAATAGAAACATAGAAACATAGAAAATAGGTGCAGGAGCAGGCCATTCAGCCCTTCTAGCCTGCACCGCCATTCAATGAGTTCATGGCTGAACATGAAACTTCAGTACCCACTTCCTGCTTTCTCGCCATACCCCTTGATCCCCCTAGTAGTAAGGACTTCATGTAACTCCCTTTTGAATATATTTAGTGAATTGGCCTCAACTACTTTCTGTGGTAGAGAATTCCACAGGTTCACCACTCTCTGGGTGAAGAAGTTTCTCCTCATCTCGGTCCTAAATGGCTTACCCCTTATCCTTAGACTGTGACCCCTGGTTCTGGACTTCCCCAAAATTGGGAACATTCTTCCTGCATCTAACCTGTCTAAACCCGTCAGAATTTTAAACGTTTCTATGAGGTCCCCTCTCATTCTTCTGAACTCCAGTGAATACAAGCCCAGTTGATCCAGTCTTTCTTGATAGGTCAGTCCCACCATCCCGGGAATCAGTCTGGTGAATCTTCGCTGCACTCCCTCAATAGCAAGAATGTCCTTCCTCAAGTTAGGAGACCAAAACTGTACACAATACTCCAGGTGTGGCCTCACCAAGGCCCTGTGCAACTGTAGCAACACCTCCCTGCCCCTGTACTCAAATCCCCTCGCTATGAAGGCCAACATGCCATTTGCTTTCTTAACCGCCTGCTGTACCTGCATGCCAACCTTCAATGACTGATGTACCATGACACCTAGGTCTCGTTGCACCTTCCCCTTCCTAATCTGTCACCATTCAGATAATAGTCTGTCTCTCTGTTTTTACCACCAAAGTGGATAACCTCACATTTATCCACATTATACTTCATCTGCCATTCATTTGCCCACTCACCTAACCTATCCAAGTCACTCTGCAGCCTCATAGCATCCTTCTCGCAGCTCACACTGCCACCCAACTTAGTGTCATCCGCAAATTTGGAGATACTACATTTAATGTACAATGTAAACAGCTGGGGCCCCAGCACAGAACCTTGCGGTACCCCACTAGTCACTGCCTGCCATTCTGAAAAGTACCTATTTACTCCTACTCTTTGCTTCCTGTCTGACAACCAGTTCTCAATCCACGTCAGCACACTACCCCCAATCCCATGTGCTTTAACTTTGCACATTAATCTCTTGTATGGGACCTTGTCGAAAGCCTTCTGAAAGTCCAAATATACCACATCAACTGGTTCTCCTTTGTCCACTTTACTGGAAACATCCTCAAAAAATTCCAGAAGATTTGTCAAGCATGATTTCCCTTTCACAAATCCATGCTGACTTGGACCTATCATGTCACCATTTTCCAAATGCGCTGCTATGACATCCTTAATAATTGATTCCATCATTTTACCCACTACTGAGGTCAGGCTGACCGGTCTATAATTCCCTGTTTTCTCTCTCCCTCCTTTTTTAAAAAGTGGGGTTACATTGACTATCCTCCACTCGATAGGAACTGATCCAGAGTCAATGGAATGTTGGAAAATGACTGTCAATGCATCCGCTATTTCCAAGGCCACCTCCTTAAGTACTCTGGGATGCAGTCCATCAGGCCCTGGGGATTTATCGGCCTTCAATCCCATCAATTTCCCCAACACAATTTCCCGACTAATAAAGATTTCCCTCAGTTCCTCCTCCTTACTAGACCCTCTGACCCCTTTTATATCTGGAAGGTTGTTTGTGTCCTCCTTAGTGAATACCGAACCAAAGTACTTGTTCAATTGGTCTGCCATTTCTTTGTTCCCCGTTATGACTTCCCCTGATTCTGACTGCAGGGGACCTACGTTTGTCTTTACTAACCTTTTTCTCTTTACATACCTATAGAAACTTTTGCAATCCGCCTTAATGTTCCCTGCAAGCTTCTTCTCGTACTCCATTTTCCCTGCCCTAATCAAACCCTTTGTCCTCCTCTGCTGAGTTCTAAATTTCTCGCAGTCCCCGGGTTCGCTGCTATTTCTGGCCAATTTGTATGCCACTTCCTTGGCTTTAATATTATCCCTGATTCCCCTAGATAACCACGGTTGAGCCACCTTCCCTTTTTTATTTTTACGCCAGACAGGAATGTACAATTGTTGTAATTCATTCATGCGGTCTCTAAATGTCTGCTATTGCCCATCCACAGTCAACTCCTTAAGTATCATTCGCCAATCTATCCTAGCCAATTCACGCCTCATACCTTCAAAGTTACCTTTCTTTAAGTTCTGGACCATGGTCTCTGAATTAATTGTTTCATTCTCCATCCTAATGCAAAATTCTACCATATTATGGTCACGCTTCCCCAAGGGGCCTCGCACAATGAGATTGCTAATTAATCCCCTCTCATTACACAACACCCAGTCTAAGATGGTCTCCCCCCTAGTTGGTTCCTCGACATATTGGTCTAGAAAACCATCCCTTATGCACTCCAGGAAATCCTCCTCCACCGTATTGCTTCCAGTTTGGCTAGCCCAATCTATGTGCATATTAAAGTCACCCATTATAACTGCTGCACCTTTATTGCATGCACCCCTAATTTCCTGTTTGATGCCCTCCCCAACATCACTACTACTGTTTGGAGGTCTGTACACAACTCCCACTAACGTTTTTTGCCCTTTGGTGTTCTGCAGCTCTACCCATATAGATTCCACATCATCCAAGTTAATGTCTTTCCTAACTATTGCATTAATCTCCTCTTTAACCAGCAATGCTACCCCACCTCCTTTTCCTTTTATTCTATCCTTCCTGAATGATGAATACCCCTGGATGTTGAGTTCCCAGCCCTGATCATCCTGGAGCCACGTCTCCGTAATCCCAATCACATCATATTTGTTAACATCTATTTGCACAGTTAATTCATCCACCTTATTGCGGATACTCCTTGCATTAAGACACAAAGCCTTCAGGCTTGTTTTTTTAACACCCTTTGTCCTTTTAGAATTTTGCTGTACAGTGGCCCTTTTTGTTCTTTGCCTTGGGTTTCTCTGCCCTCCACTTTTCCTCATCTCCTTTCTGTCTTTTGCTTTTGCCTCCTTTTTGTCTCCCTCTGTCTCCCTGCATTGGTTCCCATCCCCCTGCCATATTAGTTTAACTCCTCCCCAACAGCACTAGCAAACACTCCACCTAGGACATTGGTTCCGGTCCTGCCCAGGTGCAGACCGTCCGGTTTGTACTGGTCCCACCTCCCCCAGAACCGGTTCCAATGCCCCAGGAATTTGAATCCCTCCCTGCTGCACCACTGCTCAAGCCACAAAGTTACACTATTGACTTGGTGGGGAGGGGGGGTGAGTGTTGTTATATATGTAAACCTGTATTTACTCTGTACAGCCACCAGAGAGCTCATCCTCGGAAAGCCCAAGGGATCCCATAATCCCTTGGGAGCACAGGTATTTAAGGAGGCTTCACAGGTTGGAGAGTCAGTCTGGAGACCTGCAATAAAAGACTAAGGTCACACTTTACCTTGAGCTCATAGTATTCAGTCTGACTCTTTCTCCATATACAACAATACAAATTCCCCTTTTATGGTGAACTACCGCTCTTTAGGAGCTGCTGCCTCACCAGATTTCACACTCTACAACCACAGGCCACATACCAAGCTCTCTGGGCAAGCTTTTCCTGTGGCAGTTATCTCTTCAATCTAGGGGGAAATTTCCATTGCAAAATGTGGTGACCTGTGCCCTGAATACAAGCAAAGGTGCAAGAACAGTGTGGGCCTATATCACCCTATATTTGTCAATCTGGCAAAATTGGGACCCATGTCTAACCCTTACAACTAGCATGAGAGGGATATAGCATCGATAGTGGCCCTTCACATACTTTACTTGTGTTGGTCTATTAGTTGGTGCCTTGATAACTGAGACAGATGTTGCAAATGGAATTTGTGAAAGTGCTTCTCTTTGTGCACCTGGTCCTTCTGGTTAATGTGATGTTGCCACTGTCCAATTAACTTGGGGGTAGAAAAGCCAGTGGGCCATATCTTTGTACACTGAGGTAATGCAGTACCCCTGTTTTACACTGTTACGATAAATTCACCATAATAATGGCACCAGTTCATGTTTCAAGTTTGTTAAGGCCCCCAGTGGCAGATTGGGTGAGTAGTGCGGTTGTAGTTCAGAAACATCCGGCTTTGTATTAGAGCTGAGAGAGGAAGATGGATTCTACGTTTTACAACATGACTGCAACAAATTGTCTTTTGGAATAAAACAAGTCTTTTTCATTAAAAGGAAATTGCTTTCCAGGCATCTCAAAAGAAACATATGCGTGTTGGCAAAAAGGCTGTAGCCTTGGTTTGGAATGGGACGTTATGTTATTTTCTGTTTTAAAGAGCCATTCAAGATTTTGTAGAGAATTATGGATTCTTAGTAACAATTATAGATAATCATTCCATTGAGAGTTTGGATTCTGAACTCCAGGATTAGGTTGGTGTCTTAAAATCACTTTCTACTAAAATTATGTTTTATAGTGTTTCAGTGTTATAGGGGGAGGGTAATCTTTTTGAGGTCTGTGCAGCAGCAATTATCATTATATGTGCTGACTGCCAATACACATATCATGCACAATGATATCCTTAATGCAGAATTAATAATTCATAACTGATTGTTGGAAAATTCCACAGTTGTTAGATATTGTATATCAGATATTTGTCTTCTCAGCAGAGCCTTGTAAACACATCATTAACCAAATTATGTATCTTATTCCATTGTTCAAGCACCTAAACTAATATATACCTACTAGCAGAAACCCCATGGCATTGCTCACAGTGATCAGAAAACTTGCTGTTTAAAAATAATAGGGAGGGGCAGTTAACGGGAGCGGGTGAACTAATCACTTCGACCCCAATCCAGTGCAATTTTAAAGTGCCTGATTTTTCAGACGTATGAGGCACACCTGAGTCAGGGTGGCTGCCCCGACAGCAATAATCAGGTCAGACCACTGAAGAGGTCCGCACAAGGGGCTCCCTCCCGAATCGCTGACCGCCTAGAGTCCCCATCACCCCCCAACAACGTCCTATTCTCATCCCCACCATTCCCAACAACCCCGTCACCACACTTACCTTGGGCCCGGTGAGCAACTTCCAGGTCGCCCAACTTTCTGCCACTTCAATGAGCTATGAGGTGACAGCTTTACCAAAACAAGAATATTATAGATAGATAACAATAGATTGTATGCCGCTTAAACATTCTAATAGTATTCTAATATTATAAATATACTGGACTAGAAATTGCATGCCAACCCGTTTGGGACAATAACGTTTGCGGGAGCATAAAAGTATCGCCGGGCGCAATGCAAGTGAAGCCAATGCTAACTTCCCGTTTAGCGCTCGAGGAAGGAAGTTGAGCGCTAAATCAAACGCTACCCCTTCCCTTGGAGCGCTAAACCAGGCAAGAGTGGTGGTAGCGGCAGAGCGCTGCACAATGCCCAGTGCAGCACTGCTGGGATCAGAGGCTCAGTCCGTCCCTTAAAGGGAAGGGCCATTGCTGCAGGCTCTCCAATAAATGGGCTTCCCTGCTTGCCGATGGTAGCCACGATCCGTGACGATCAGCCCCAAGCACTCTAACAGAGTGCCGGGCTGATCAATCGCAGCAGAAGCAAAGGTAAAAAAAATGCACAGAGGGCTCCAGAAAAATATTGCATTTACCTCACCGGCGATCCCTTTAAATACCACTCCCCAAGCGGCTGGCCGCCCTACTAACGCCTCCTGCAGCTGCCGGCGTTGACGCCCGGCGATGCTGCAGGGGGTGGAATCGAAGTTTGCATCTGGGGCGCTGTGCGTTGGATGTCGTCATGGGTGCAGGAGATCGTGGCATTAGAGGTTACCGGCGCTGTTAAAATGCAAGGCACGTGCCGCGGGTGTCGGTACTCTCACCTCGCCCGGTCGCAGAGCTGGTAGCGCCCCATTATCACCACTCAGAGACGCTAACGGGTAGGGCAAAGGAGGCCAATTTCTCCCCTCTAATTGTTAAGACCAAAACCATTGCCTTCACCACCCCCCCCCCCCACCGCCTCAGATTCCACACCCTCACCAACAATTCCATCCCCCTCCCCGTCCACGGTCTCAGGTTGAAACAAATTGTTCACAATCTTGACATCTTGTTCGATCCCAAATTATTTTAGCCCCATATACTTTCTATCACAAAGATCGTTTACTTCGACCTCTATAATATCACCTGACCCCGCTCTTACATCAACCCATCTGCCCTGAAATCATCATGCATATCTTTGTCACCTCCAGACTCAAGTCCTTCAATGCTTTCCTTGCGCGCCTCCCCATTCTCCAACTTTTATAAATTTCAACTCATCCAAAGCTGTGCTGCCGATATCCTATCCCACACCTGGGGATAGGATATCGCAATCCGTCAAACCCTTCCTCGCTGACCTACATTGGCTCCCAGTCTCGAAACAGCTCAAATTTAAATTTCTCATCCTTGTGTGTAAATCCCTCCATGGCCTTATGCATCCCTATCTCTGTAACTCCTACAACACTACACAATCACCCCAACTCTTTATTCCTCTGACTTAGGTCTCGTGTGCACCCTCCTCTCCCTTCAGCCCAGCATTGGCAGCTGTGCCTTCAGCACCCTAGGTCCCACACTCTGGAATTCCCTCCGTCTCGCCACCTACCGCTCCTCCTTTAAGAAGCTCCTTAAATTACCACCTCTTTGACCAAACATTTAGTCACCCCTTCTAAATCTCTCCTTTGGCTCAGCCTCCATTTTCTTCTTTATGCCTCTGTAATAAAAATGCAAGTTGTTGTTTGTTCTTGCTCTTGTAATAAACCCAACCCAACTTACAAAATATTTCCCATTGAAACAGTGAATATATTGACAGGCTGTTCCAAATCTGCTGACACAGATTAAAAGAGTGTGGGCCAATGCAGTTGACTCTACTTCACCTCTTGCTTAGTAACACAAACAGACATCTCTGAAATTGTATCCTCTGCATGCTTGTGGAATGGATCACAGAGCACTGGTGTCATCTGTCATTCGTGTCACCTCATTGATTTTCCTGGTATCTGGAATCCTGAGCATTTAACCCAGTCACATTCACGCTGCAGATTTGACTTGGGAGTGAATCTGTAGCTGACTTCAGTCCTGTGGAGAGTTCCTTCATTTTCATTTAAAACATTTGGATTCATATATATGCTCAAAATGACCACCCTATTGAAGCGCTGAATTGGTGCACAGGTGTTTGCTTTGGGGAAATGTAAATTAAAGGGCATCAGGAGCAAACAAAACTGAATATAATAAGCAGAACAAAGTTATGACGAAGATTCTTGCACGCTTTCTATCATTGCCCCGTCAAATCTGCATATATGTAAATCTGGTGTAAATTATTGGTACAGGTCATTTATTTGCCTGCTTTCAATTTCTTCTTAATTCAGTAACAAGTAACTGTTCAATCCTACTCAATCCTATATAACAGGATTATACTCAAAATATCTCTGTACTAAATAGAGACACCAACGGTGTTATGAAATGTGCAATGATTAATTTTTTTGTTGTGGAAAATATATCAAATCCTTAAATTTATTAGATGAGTCTGAATGTAAAGGACGAGTGAGCACTTGACTCTCAGCCAAAAGCAAAGATCAGTTGCAGTGCTGCCTGTCAATTAGTTTTTGACTTGCTGGTGTGGGGCAGCAGTGTTCATTTTTAGCAAAGGCTATTTGATGGAGTACGGGGTAATCCAAAGACATGAGTTCAAATCCCACCACAGCAGCTGGGGGAATTTAAATTCAGTTAATTAAATAAGTATGGAACTAAAAAGCTAGTATCAGTAATGGTGACCATGAAACTACTGGATTGTTGGAAAAAAACAACTGGTTCACTAATGTCCTTTAGGGTAGGAAATCTGCCATCCTTATCCAGTCTGGTCTATATGTGACTCCAGACCCACAGCAATGTGGTTGACTCTTAACTGCCTGAAATGGCTGAGCAAGCCATTCAGTTGTACCAAACCGAAAGTCAGCACTGCAGCAGTTCCAGAAGCCGGCTCACCACCACCTTCTCAAGCGCAATCAGGGATGAGCAATAAATGCGGACCATGTCAATGATGCCCACATCCCATGAACGAATACAGTTTTTAAAACTTTCTGATGCCCCAAGGTAATCTAACTAGTGTGTGGTAGGGGAGGGTGGTGGAATCAGCAATAATAGCCACTTTGTTCCTTCTATGTCCCATTGGCTAATCACAGAGACCGCACCTGGAGTATTGGGTACAGTTTTGGTCACCTTACCGAAGGAAGGATATACTTGCCATAGAGGGAGTGCAACGAAGGTTCACTAGACTGATTCCTGGGAAGGGGGGATTGTCCTGTGAGGAGAGATTGAGTAGACTAGGCCTATATTCTCTAGAATTTAGATGAATGAGAGGTGATCTTATTAAAACATACAAAATTCTTATAGGGCTTGACAGGGTAGATGCAGGAAGGATGTTTCCCCTGGGTGGGAAGTCTTGAACCAGGGGTCACAGTCTCAGAATAAGGGTCAGACATTTAGGACTGAGGTGAGGAGAAATTTCCTCACTCAGTGGGTGGTAAATCTTTGGAATTCTCTACCCCAGAGGGCTGTAGATGCTCAGTCATTGAGTATATTCAAGACAGAGATCGATAGATTTTTGGATATTAAGGGAATCAAGCGATATGGGGATAGTGCAGGAAAGTGGAGTTGAGGTAGAAGATCAACCATGATCTTATCGAGTGTTGGTGCAGGCTCGAGGGGCCGAAAATGGCCTACTCCTGCTCCTAATTCTTATGTTCTTATCACAGCTAATTGTGGAGCATGCAGGCACCCAGACCGACCCATTCCCTTCCCCCAATGGTTGGAGAAGGATGTGTGATGGTGGAAAACATGAATAAGACAGAAATGAAGGAAAAGAAACTAAAGCTAAAATTTGAAAAGGATGGCAGGTTAATACCCCTGCCCACCTTGTTTCCTTGCAGTTTATCAATTTGTTTAACTTTTTCTCTGACTGGTTGAGTTCTTTTGGTCTTTTACACTAGAATTCCCAGGAACATTCAATCTGCCTCCAGGCTGCCAACCTGCTCTCAGGAGGCGATGCATAATTTCAATATTATAATGAGGCTGGAAGCCTCTTCTTTAACCTCCATTTTGTCTTAACTGCATGTGGATGGGTTTTTACACAATTTGTAAAACGTGGCAGTTACAGCAAGGCAAGTGTCATGTATGTAGACCATGTATACTAACTGTATAGTCACATAAGGTGTGCCACCAGAGGGCACTGCGGTGGGAGACCTGAGAGTCACCTGCATAGGTGTGTAGGGCCCAGTATAAAAGACTGCCCACCATGCTTGTGCCTCACTCTGGAGTTATAATAAATGGGACTAAGGTCACAACAGCTCAAGTACAATACTAGACCTCGTGGAGTCATTCATAAGAGTATTAAAGACATAACAACTGGCAGGGATGGCTGTATCCATGAGGTAAGTGTCATTACACCTACGTCCTGGATCTAGGATCCCTGCCTAGCCCACCCCCCACGATCGGAGACCCCCTCACGAGGTCTCCGATCCCCTTCGACCCCCCCCCCCCCACCCTCACCGATGATCCTGAGGCCAGCCCCGATCTTCCTTCCTCCCTCCTCGATCCTCCGGTGGCCGGCCATGATCTTCCCTTCACTCACCCGCCCCCCCATCATCCGGCCCCAAATCTCCCTCTCCCCCTGCCCCCCCCCCCACCCCCTCAGATCTTCTGCCTCACCCCCCCCAATCCTCTTAACAGCCTGGCCCCCATGCGAACCCTACCTCCCTCCTCTGTGCGGCCTAGTGTTGCAGGCCTACGTACCTTTCAATCTGGCTGGCTGCGGGTGGGAAACCGAGGCCTGGCAGGCAAATCAGGCCCTGCCGTTAAAGTTGGCAGGGCCTGCGGGAGACCCATTCTCCCGGGTTGTCTGAGCACCTCGGAGCCCCTCCCAACAACCCCCCTCCCCACCCCCGCCTTCCTCCTTAAAATCCAGCCCTTTGTCACTGCAGTGATGTTTGTGCTGGGCACACATCCAGCAGTTGCTTCTGTTACTTCATTTATAGTGAGGATTAAATTCCCCTTTGGATCACAATAATGCAACTTGAAATCTAATCCAGTTTCTCAAGAACTTTTTCCAAAACAGGGTCTAGGTTATGATATCAAAATTCAATTGGGTGTTGTTGCCGCAGGAGTGAAGCCAAATGAAGATTCCAATTAAGATGGTTGTACCAGGCCTCATTCAGGTCAGATGTGTAGATGGGGACGGATTTAGACCTGATGGAGCAGGAACCATTTATTTTGCATAGATTGTAGTATTTTATACTTTACATTTTATAATGTTTAAATTTATACCTACAATCCATGCTTCAAAACATTTAAAATCTTGCTGTACAAGAGTATAAAAGTGGGACATTTGCAAATGCAGTAAAATCTTATGGGAGTGTTCTCTAGTGTAGTATTTGGTAAATAGTGTGAAATATTGAAGTGAATTCCACATTTACCTATCAGGGAAGATTGAACAAGCTTGGGCTTTTTTCACTCGAAAACAGAAGGCTGAGGGCTGATCTGATAGAGCTCTTCAAATTCTGACAGGGATTGATGGGGTAAACATCGAGAAAATGTCTCTACTTGTGCGGAGTCCAAAACTAGAGGGCATAAATATAAGATAGTCACTAATAAATCCCATAGGGAATTCAGGAGAATATAGAACGTACTACCACACAGAGTAGTTACATTGGGTCTACAGCACCGTTGAGGCAAATAGCATAGATGCATTAAGGGGAAACATAGAAACATAGAAACATAGAAAATAGGTGCAGGAGTAGGCCATTCGGGCGTTCAATAAGATCATGGCTGATCATTCACCTCAGTACCCCTTTCCTGCTTTCTCTCCATACCCCTTGATCCCTTTAGCCGTAAGGGCCATATCTAACTCCCTCTTGAATATATCCAACGAACTAGCATCAACAACTCTCTGCGGTAAGGAATTCCACAGGTTAACAACTCTCTGAGTGAAGAAGTTTCTCCTCATCTCAGTCCTAAATGGCCTACCCCTTATCCTTAGACTGTGTCCCCTGGTTCTGGACTTCCCCAACATCGGGAACATTCTCCCTGCATCTAACCTGTCCAGTCCCGTCAGAATTTTATATGTTTCTATGAGATCCCCTCTCATCCTTCTAAACTCCAGTGAATACAGGCCCAGTCGATCCAGTCTCTCCTCATATGTCAGTCCCGCCATCCCGGGAACCAGTCTGGTGAACCTTTGCTGCACTCCCTCAATAGCAAGAACATCCTTCCTCAGATTAGGAGACCAAAACTGAACACAATATTCCAGGTGAGGCCTCACCAAGGCCCTGTACAACTGCAGTAAGACCTCTCTGCTCTTATACTCAAATCCCCTAACTATGAAGGCCAACATGCCATTTGCCTTCTTCACCGCCTGCTGTACCTGCATACCAACTTTCAATGACTGATGTACCATGACATCCAGGTCTCGTTGCACCTCCCCTTTTCCTAATCTGTCGCCATTCAGATAATATTCTGTCTTCGTGTTTTTGCCACCAAAGTGGATAACCTCACATTTATTCACATTATACTGCATCTGCCATGCATTTGCCCACTTACCTAACCTGTCCAAGTCACCCTGCAGCCTCTTAGCGTCCTCCTCACAGCTCACACCACCACCAGCTTAGTGTCATCTGCAAACTTGGAGATATTACACTCAATTCCTTCATCTAAATCAGTAATGTATATTGTAAATAGCTGGGGTCCCAGCACTGAGCCCTGCGGCACTCAACTAGTCACTGCCTGCCATTCTGAAAAGGACCGTTTATCCCGACTTTCTGCTTCCTGTTTGACAACCAGTTCTTTATCCACGTCAGTACATTACCCCCAATACCATGTGCTTTAATTTTGCACACCAATCTCTTGTGTGAAACCTTGTCAAAAGTCTTTTGAAATTCCAAATACACCACATCCACTGGTTCTCCCTTGCCAATCTACTAGTTACATCCTCAAAAAATTCTAGAAGATTTGTCAAGCATGATTTCCCTTTCATAAATCCATGCTGACTTGGACCGATCCTGTCACTGCTTTCCAAATGCGTTGCTATTTCATCTTTAATAATTGATTCCAACATTTTCCCCACTACCGATGTAAGGCTAACCGATTTATAATTACCCGTTTTCTCCGTCCCTCCGTTTTTTAAAATTGGTGTTACATTAGCTACCCTCCATTAGCTACCCTCCAGTCCATAGGAACTGATCCAGAGTCGATAGACTGTTGGAAAATGATCACCAATGCATCCACTATTTCTAGAGCCACTTCCTTAAGTACTCTGGGATGCAGACTATCAGGCCCCGGGGACTTATCGGCCTTCAATCCCATCAATTTCCCTAACACCAATTTCCTGCCTAATAAGGATTTCCTTCAGTTCATCCTTCTCACTAGACCCTCAGTCCCTAGTATTTCCAGAAGGTTATTTGTGTCTTCCTTCGTGAAGACAGAACCAAAAGTATTTGTTTAACTGGCCTGCCATTTCTTTGTTTCCCATTATAAATTCACCTGAATCTGACAGCAAGGGACCTACGTTTGTCTTCACTAATCTTTTTCTCTTCACATACCTATAGAAGCTTTTGCAGTCAGGGGAAGCTGGATAAGCACATGAGGGAGAAAGGAATAGAATATGCTGTTAGGGAATATGATGAAGAGGGGTGGGAGGAGGTTTGTGGGGAGCACAAATGCCAGCATAGACCAGTTGGACCGAATAACCGGTTTCAGTGCTGTAGACTTGATGTAACATTATTTTTAATAACACAGCAACATTGTCTGGAAACTTGATGTCAGGGGAACAGTTTGAGAGGAATGATTTAACCTTCCAGTGAACTAGTGAAACAATGCAATGGTACATAAATTCTGATACCACCTTTTCTACGATATTGCAGACTGAAGTAACAGGATGGGTGGCTTATCTCATGATCCGTCAATGCCTTTCCACCATTTCCAAGACTCAAGTCAGGACTGTGATGGAAAACCCATCACTTGCCTGGTTGAATGCAGCTATGACAACACTCAAGAAGCTCAACACCATCTAGGATGGTTCAGTGTTCTTGATTGGCACCCCTGTCTCTGAATTCAGTCTTCACCCCCTCCTCCATCGACATACTGTGGCTGCAGTTTGTATGATCTATAGTATGTGCTACAGCAATTCACCAAGGTTCCTTTAACAGAACCCCCCAGCCTTGCAATCTGCACCACCAACAAGAACAAGAGCAGCAATGTCATAGGAACACATCAACAACAGGTTCCCCTCCCAGATCACATACCATCCTGATGTCATTGTACTTTCATTGTCACTGGGTCAACATCCTGGAATTCCATACCTAACACCACTGTCCCCACGAGGACTGCGACATTTCAAGGAGAAGGAACACCACTCCCTTCTCCGGGCAATTTGGAATGGGCAAAAAAGGTACCTTTGCCAGTATTGCCCACATCCTGAGAACAAATTTAAAATGTGGCACACAGGCTGAGGGACAGTATAAACCAAAGATGTACTGTAGTACAATTTGGACTGGTTTGATAGGGAAGCGAGCAAGTAAATACTAACAAAATGAGAGGGTAAGTAGTGAAATTGTGTCCACTGTTTAGTGAGTTGGTAACAAGGGGGCATAGGCTCAGGAAGAAGGAAAGGGGAAGTTAGAACATTTTAATTTCTCACAGAGGGCTATTGGAAGATCCTCATATAGGGCCCAAGTTTCCACACGATAAAAAACGGGCGCCCCTCCGAGCTGGGCGCCCGTTTTTCGCGTCTAAAACGGCGCCTAAAAAAAACCTCGCAATTCTGGAGCGTTCTGCAGCTCCTTGTCTGTTTGGCGTGGCGCCCAGGGGGGTGGAGCCTACACTCGCGCCGATTTTGTAAGTGGGAGGGGGGGGTACTATTTAAATTAGTTTTTTTCCTGCCGGCAATGCTGCGCGTGCGCGTTGGAGTGTTTGCGCACGCAGTGTGAAAAAAACATTGGCACTCGGCCATTTTTGTAGTTCTTTGTGGCTGTTTAATTTTTGAATATTTTTTTAATAAAAGCACATTGCCATCAGCACATCAGCACTTGCAGCCTTCTCACTGTCTCCTTCCCCCCTCCCCCGCGGGAACAAAACGGCTGTTCCCTTCCCCCCCCCCCCCCCCCAGCAGGAATGAACGCCTGCAGCATTCTCCGTGCCTGAAGCACTTTCACACAGGTAGGAAGATGGTTTATTTAATCTTTTCTTTGCTTATAAATGTTTATTCAGGTTGGATTTATTTGTATAATATTTGTGGAAGTATAAATAAGGATTTATTGTAGAATTTAATGCGTTCCCTTCCCCCCACCTCCCCCCCCACCTCGTTCTGGACGCCTAATTTGTAACCTGCGCCTGATTTTTTAATGTGTAGAACAGGTTTTTTCAGTTCTACAAAAATCTTCACTTGCTCCATTCTAACTTAGTTTGGAGTACATTTTCACTGTGGAAACTTTGAAATCAGGCGTCAGTGGCCGGACACGCCCCCTTTTGAAGAAAAAATTCTGTTCCAAAGTAGAACTGTTCTACCTGACTAGAACTGCAGAAAACAAAATGTGGAGAATTGCGATTTCTAAGATAGTCCGTTCTCCACCAGTTGCTCCTAAAAATCAGGCGCAAATCATGTGGAAACTTGGGCCCATAGTCTTTTTACCTTGGAGCCATTTTCTTTGTCAGTTTTGAGGAAGAGTTCCACTCAAGATGTTCACTTGTCTTTTTCTCCCCAGCTGCTGCCTGACCTACTGTGTATTTCCAGTCATTTTTTTTGTTGTTCAGATTTGCTGTTGTTTCCTTCTTGATCCATAGTTTGATGAAATTCAGAATATTTTTTAGACTTTAGTTCCCTCAGGCTAGTTAGTTGAAATTTTTAGTTGCTTTTATATTATTCCTTGTTTAGTTCAGTTTATGTGGGTCAATAACTTTGCCTTGGGGAGCCAGTTTTAGCATTGTAAAAGCAGGGAGCGAGTACACTGGCACCATCTTTTTGAAGCAAGCTACACAAGCACCAAGGTAAAAGTGCCGATCAACGGTTCTGTGATTCCGCACGATTGCTTGCTTCTCAAGGATTTCAGAAAGGTACCTTTCAATCTCCAGCAGTCTGCATAACAAGTCTTAATACAACAGTCTCCTAAATAGTCTACCAGCTTTTGAGTCTATATTTATACTGCACACTTTGCAAATTTAAACAGGTGCAAGGTGGCTTCCTGGAGGGGTTTTACACCTTAGGGATATAACGTGCTTGATAGTCTGCTGAGTTACACTGTAACGTTTGTGCTGATGCACACCCAAAATTACTTTGCACCAATGTTAAACCGACAGTGTGATAAGACGCAGTACTTTTGTGGCTCCCAAATACTTTAGACTATTGAAACCAACAGGGAGTTTAGGCAATGGTCCAGGTCGAAGAAACTGAAATGCACCTAGCTGAATGCACTTCAGTTATAATGTGCATTATGATTATAATGTGGGTTCTGTCTGGCTCCTAATGATGACATTATAATGAAAGTTTACCCTATTTTGGAGATATCATTATCATCAACCAACTGTATCCATGGCTCCATTTCCTGCTGACAACATCACTGCTGTGGATTTAATGTTGGGCTTCATTCTAATCTTTGCGTAATGCTGTATATTTGGTACATCTCATTATTCCACCCACAGCATCAATTAGCTGTGCTTAGTGAGCATTTCTAACAAAAAATAAACACACATGCTAATATGCAATTCATGAATATGCACAAAAAAAAAACTATTTCCCTCTAGGCATGTTTAAAATATCCCAAGTGCTCTTGTGCGGAACACAGCATGAGATTGATTGGAAGACAACAGCCATTCCAGAAGTATAAAGCAATAAACTGCACATTTTTGAACTTTGAAACATAAATAGAAAATGCTGGAAACACTCAGATAAGTTAATGGGCCTAAAATTGCTGGAGCGGAGCATCGGTTAATTAGACTTTTTCCTGCACCCTTCAGCTGAAAAAGTTGCTGGAAGTGCAAGCTGATAACGGGCGCAAGGGCAACAGAGCATCTGGGACCGTGGTGAACAATGGACCAGCAGTGTATCTCCTTAACCAAAGAGATTTAGGATTGAGAGATACTCAGAGGCGGGACTGAGAAGGAGGGTGAATTAGAGTGTGCGAATTCAATGTCAAAATCAGGTATAGAAAGAGAAATAAAATGAGGGAAAGGTTGGATTCAGAGAGAGAGAGAAAGGGACAGAAAGGAAAGACAATTTTAAAATCAACAATTCACTACCTAAAGGAATGATACTGCAGATGTTTTATTGTTCACTCTCTGGGCCAGAGAGGTTGTTGACTGTCATTAACAATCACCATGTCATTAATAGGGTGCTTACGCTATTGATTACTAGGCTTAACATTCAGTGATCAGTTTAATGGACAGTTAGTGTGAAAATCCAGCAACTTTATGAAACTCACCGGGAGGTTAAGGGTGAGATGCCGTTTTCGTGAAGCTAACAGTGGAGCGGCGCAAATCGCCTAGCAACTTGTGGCAAATCGCAATTCCTGGGATATCTCTCCCTCTCCGATTTGCACATTAATAATGCATGCATCGTTCACAAGGCGTTATTTTTTCAGCAAATTCTGGTCCAATCTTTCAGGCATAACCTTTCATCGGGTATAACTACTCATCAGTTCTGATAAAGGGTTATATCTGCACTGTTCTCTCTACAGATGCTGCCTGACCTGCTGAGTATTGTACTTAAACTGGCCTCTCTGAGTGAGTTCATCTCCAGACTTTGACTAATCCAATGCTCTCCTGGCCAGCATCCTATCCTCGACCCTCCACAAACATCTGCTCATTGATAACTCTGCAGCCTGCATCGTGTCCAGCACCAATCTACCCCAACCATGATCGGGGCCCAAGGTAGGCGTGAGTTCGGGGCCAGGGGCCCAGGGGCAGCACGGATCAGCCCACACTGTGATATGTGTGTGCCCTAAATCCGTGCAGCAGAGCAAGCCTCCAGTCATTTTGCCACTGGACCAGAACCTAGCTCTGTCAAGCCCGTGTGGTGGCTGGTGTGCAACGTCACCACATATTAAAAAAATCCACGCACAGGCATCTTCCACCCTTCAGGATGTAGTTCAGGACCTGGAACTTTAGGTCCTTCATTGGAACACCTGTGAACTTACCTTGTTTTGGTGTGGAAGCAAGTCACCCCCGTTTCGAGGGACCGCCTATGATGATGACCCCAATCATGGGTCTAGCCCGTTTATTTACTCTCCTGAGGTAAAAAAAATACTGCCCGATCTCCAATGATAATCAAGCAATACTTCATCCTATCTACAGTTTGAATCTTCAAATTTGTGTTGTCATAAAAATAAAATTTTGTTCAAAATTACGGATTAAACAGAGGATGGTAGCCCATGGGAGTGCATGGTTGATATCAAAGCTGTTATTCCGTTTCTTTAATGCAGAATGATATCCTCATTGAATGATTGTCCCTCAATTTTCTCTCCAAAATTATTAAATCATACTGGGGTAGGGTTCCATGAGTACCAGGCCCTCTCCCCTATCCAATAATGCAGGTGATATGTTATAAGAACATAAGAACATAAGAAATAGGAGCAGGAGTAGACCACTTGGCCCATTGAGCCTGCTCCACCATTTAATAAGATCATGGCTGATCTGATCATGGAATCAGCTCCACTTCCCTGCCCGCTCCCCATAACCCTTTATTCCTTTATCGCTCAAAAATCTGTCTATCTCCGTCTTAAATATATTCAATGACCCAGCCTCCACAGCTCTCTGGGGCAGAGAATTCCACAGATCTACAACCCTATAAGAGAAGAAATATCTCCTCATCTCAGTTTTAAATGGGCGGCCCCTTATTCTAAGATATTGGGCTCAATTTTTCCCAGTGATTTGCGCTGTTTTTTTGGAGCAAGCGGCTTTTTTTGGCCTAAGTTAAAAAAACACTGTTTCCCCGATCAATTTGCACCAGCGTAACTCAATCAGTTACGATTTTTTTAGGGAAGTTTTTTTTCAGCCAAAGGGGGCATAACCTGCCACCCGCGCCAATTCTGGCCATTTAGGCAAGTTTGGCTAGCTGATAGTTAGTCCATTTCTGTTTAGGCCAGCGAATGTGACCTCTGCAGAAAAACCTTCTGGAGAGTTAAAGAAATCGCCGCAGGTAAGTAAATCGGCGCAGGTAAGTGCAGCAGATGCCCAGACAGCAGCAGCAGGAAAGGTGAGAGAGAGGGGGAGAGAGAGGTGGGGGGGTGGGAGGGGATGTAGGGGTGTGACGGGAAGAGAGGGGGTGAGGGGAAGCCTTTCGGGTGTAATCGGTTGTGGGGACTAGGAGGGAGGAGGCCATTCGGCCTGGGATAGGGTGGAGGAGCGGACTGGGAGGCCATTTGGCCTGGGCTAGGAGCGGGACCGGCAAGCCCTTCGGTCAGGGCTAGGGGCGGGGAGCGGGATCGGCTTTAATAATTGGTGGTAAGTTGCTGCAATATATTTTAATGTATTTTTAAGTTGATGCAATATATTTTAATGTACTTTTAAGTTGATGCAATATATTTTAATGTGTTTTTAAGTTGATGCAATATGTTTTAATGTGTTAGGAGCTGGCTGTTTCACTTTGCAGCCTCAGCTCGCATTGTGTCCCTGGTTACCGTGGCAACCCGATCTTTTTGGCGCAGCTCAAGACTCCACCCCCAAAACCAAAGGACCGGTTAGGCCACGCCAAAATGAAGAAATCAAACGGGGAAACTTAGAACATTTTTTTTTGACGTACTTGGGCCCCCAAAAAATGGGCGTAACTCTTCAGGTACGCCAAAAAAAAGCTTTTGGGAAAATTGAGCCCATTGTCCCCTAATTTTAGTTTCCCCTATTTGGAAATATCCTTTCTGCCTCCAGCTTCTCGAGACCCCTCATTATCTTATATGTTTCAATAAGATCACCTCTCATTCTTCTGAACTCCAATGAGTAGAGGCCCAACCTACTCAACCTACCTTCATAAGTCAACCCCTTCATCTCCGGAATCAACCTAGTGAACCTTCTCTGAACAGCCTCCAATGCAAGTATATCCTTCCTTAAATATGGAGACCAAAACTGCACGCAGTACTCCAGGTGTGGCCTCACCAGTACCCTGTACAGTTGTAGCAGGACTTCTCTGCTTTTATACTCTATCCCCCTTGCAATAAAGGCCAACATTCCATTTACCTTCCTGGTTACTTGCTGTACCTGCATACTAACTTTTTGTATTTCATGCACAAGGACCCCCCAGGTCCCTCTGTACTGCAGCACTGTTCCCAGGGCTCTACCAATTCTTCTCTTGAGATGCCAAGAAAGGGCTTGGATGATTCATGGTTTTTTTAGGGCAATGCCTCGTGCCCACCTAGTGCCTCTCTCCCCCCCTGTTGCCTCCTTTGTCCAGGTGCATCCTCACCTGCCCAACTGAAAGCAGGAAGCTCCACGTGAGGAGATTGCAAACAGCCAGAATATCTGCTCCTCACACATATCCATGGGCGCATGCTGGGAAATGCCCACATTTGAATGTTGGGTTAGCACAGAATAAGGTTTTATTGTAATGCCCTGATAGGCAGGAGCTAACTGGCGAACATCAGCCATGTTCACATGCAAAATGGCAACGTGATGACAAACTACCCTCGAGGAAATTTTCCTTATCGCTGCATCTGCGGAATGCTTAGCTCCCATGTGCAGCGAAGAGGAAATGAGGACCAGAGACCTCTGACCTCACAACATTACCCACAACGTTACCCCTGCTCTGAAATGGTGTCACTGAGTCTATGCTTGGAATAGGTGCAGGGCAAGTGTAAGCGCCCTACAAAGGCATTAGGGCGCGTTCCTGGACTCCTGCATCAATTCAAGTGCCTGCTGAGGCGAAGGATCATAGAATCATAGATATTGCATACAGGAGGAGGCCATTCGACTCATTACACGTGTGTCCATGTCAGCTCTTCAACGGCAGCATTCTGCTCTCATCCTATTTTCCCGCCCTTTTCTTCATATCTTTTTACATTCTTCCTTTTCAGATATTTATCCTATTCTCTTTTTTAAATGGTATAGCCTCTGCCTCAACAGCCACTTGTGAAAAGTATTCCATGGTCTAGCAACCCTCTGAGAAAAAAAATCCACTAACTTCCCTCTTCTGGTGATAATGCCTCATTGTTAGTGATCTGGTTTTGCTACTTACCCTCTCATACATAGAAACATAGAAAATAGGTGCAGGAGCAGGCCATTCAGCCCTTCTAGCCTGCACCGCCATTCAATGAGTTCATGGCTGAACATGAAACTTCAGTACCCCCTTCCTGCTTTCTCGCCATAACCCTTGATCCCCCGAGTAGTAAGGACTTCATCTAACTCCCTTTTGAATATATTTAGTGAATTGGCCTCAACTACTTTCTGTGGTAGAGAATTCCACAGGTTCACCACTCTCTGGGTGAAGAAGTTTCTCCTCATCTCGGTCCTAAATGGCTTACCCCTTATCCTCAGACTGTGACCCCTGGTTCTGGACTTCCTCAACCCTTTATAATTGTGAAAACGTCTATTAGATCTCCCTGAACCTTCTCTGGTCCAGTAAAAAAATTTCCCAATTTTTCACCCTTTCTTCACCCACATCCATGCTTTTGTTACATCCAGATTCAACTATTCCAATGCTCTCCTGGCCGGCCTCTCGACTTCCAATATACTTGAACTCTGCTGCCCATATCCTAACTTAGACCAAGTCCCATTTGCCCATGACCCCTGTGCTCACTGACCTACATTGGCTCCCAGTCCAGCAACACCTCGATTTCAAAATTCTCATTATCATATTCAAATCCCTCCAAGGCCTCGCCCATCCCTAACTCTGTAACCTCCTCCAGCCCTAAAACCCTCAAAGAACTCTACGTTCCTGCAACTCTGGACCCTTGTGCCTCTTCCACTCCCTTCGCCCCACCCTTAGCGGCTGTGCCTTCAGCCATCTAGGTCCTAAGCTCTCAAATTCTCTCCCTAAACCTCCTAAACCTTTCTCTCCATCTCTTTCTGAATGATGGAACATGTTATGCTCATAATAAAGTAATGTAACTGAGTACTGTAGAGATGATTAAGTGTGATCTTAGCTCCTTTATTGAAACTCCAGAGTGTTGGTACAGCATGGGAGGCCTGCTTATATACAGTGCTCCCAATAGATGCTGGGATCCCTTGGGACTCCAACAGGTATGCCCTCTGGTGGCGGTATGATACAGGTTACCTAGGGTTGCATACATAACAAAATGGAATTGCAGATCAGGGCAACTCTGAATTAGAGTTAGTTGGTGCTGCTGAAAACAGAGGTGGAGAGCCTACATGTGGTGGCACATGGTGATGAGCATGGATCTCAGGAAGCCGAGAGTGTGGTGATTCAAGGAACGCTGAATATTGTGGAGATATCTGTAATAATGGTTGGATCTGAAACATTCCTCTACATTGGGGAGACCAAATGCAGACTGGGTGATCGCTTTGCTGAACACCTCCATTCAGTCCACAGATTTGACCCTGAGCTTCCAGTCGCTTACCATTTTCATTCTTCATCCCACTCTGAGCTCTCTGTCCTCAGCCTTCTATGCTGTTCCAATGAAGCTCGAGGAACAGCACCTCATCTTTCGACAAGGCACTTTACAGCCTTCAATCATTTTAGATCATAACCAGTGCTCGCATTTTCTTTGGACAGCAGGTGCTGGTAATGATTCTGCTGTTGCCATTTTTAGTCCCTCTAGACCCATCTTTTGTTTCTTTATTTGTCCCATTACCACCACTTTTACCTTGCATCATCATCCCTATTGTTCCTTCATCCCCTCCCCTCCTTTCCCTGCCTCTGTATTTGCTTAAAACCTGTTACATCGCTAACTTTTTCCAGTTCTTACGAAGGGTCATCGACTTGAAGCATTAACTCTGTTTCTCTCTCCACAGATGCTTCCTGACTTGCTGAGTATTTCCAGAATTTTCTGTTTTTACTCCTGCATCACTTATCTGTTTGTTTTGCTGTGGTCTTTCCAAGCCAAGACAAAACTAGGATCCTCCACAGACAAGAAGGTCTCTGGCGGGTATGGCAGCAGCCTGAAGATAGTTGCGAAAAATAAGGTACAGGCAGATTTTAGCAGATTCTCCATCCCCCCGTGATCATTTTTGGGTCTCAGGCCCATGTGGTTGTTCTCTCCTGCAACAGCCAGTAGGCCTCTCAGGCTCGCAGGTACACTTTTGTTTCCCTCATTTCCTGTGTCAGCAGTGGCTCAGTGGGTAGCACACTTGCCTCTGGGTCAGAAGGATGAGAGTTCACAGTCCCACTCCAGGGACTTGAGCAAAAAAGTCTAGGCTGACTCTCCAGTGCAGTGCTGAGGAAGTGCTGCACTGTTGGAGGTGCTGTCTTTCGGATGAGATGTTAAACCGAGGCCCTGTCTGCTCTCTCAGGTGGATGTAAAAAGATCCCATGGCACTATTTTGAAGAAGAGTGGGGGAGTTATTTCTGGTGTCCTGGCCAATATTTATCCCTCAATCAACATAACAAAAACAGTTTATCTGGTCATTATCACATTGCTGCTTGTGGGAGCTTGCTGTGCGCAAGTTGGCTGCCGCGTTTCTCACATTACAAAAATGACTGCACTCCAAAAGTACTTCATTGGCTGTAAAGCGCTTTGAGCCGTCCAGTGGTCGTGAAAGGCGCTATAAAAATGTAAGTCTTTCTTTCTTTTTTCATTCCAGTGTAAAGGGCCTTGCCGTGAGATGGGCCTGTGCCAGGAGTGCAATTCAGGTATGCTGCAGCCGTTTGGGTGCCCATCAGGGACCCAGAGAGGAAGGTTGGCCTTGCTATCGCCAGGAGAGGGAAGGAAATTCAAAAATAATAAAAACAAGCAAAATGTAGGTGACCCAACAATGTGTGAGTGGGCTTTGTGATTGGTAGACAGTTTATCTCAATTACTAATCGTGGGTAATACGCAGCACAGTCTAACTACACAATTTGAATACACAAGCCGGCACATACACAATGCTGGCAGTTTGCTTCAGTAAGGAATTTGCGATTAGAATCAGGATTCTGTAATGAAGTGACCTTGAATTGTTAAGGTTTCAAGTGCTGGTTTCACATTTATTTATGTGAAACATTTTCCTGTCGGTGTGAAAAGCAAGGTGGGTTCACAGCTGCGTGCATTTTTCTGTGTAAAAGGGACTTTTTACATAAATTGCAGCAATTCACGATTGGCTTCTCAGGTTGACGACATTACTTCCTGACTATGTGAGAAAAGCTAATTTTCTAAGTAAAAGAAATCGAAACAGATTCTTAAAATCCTCCCAAGTAGGGAGCACAGAAGTCCCTTCCTGACATTGAGGGTGGCAGATTAATGATCCAGTTAAAAGTCGGCCCAGGGAGAAAGCTGGCAGATGATGAAGTGATTATGTAAAGTCAGGAAAATCTCCTCGGGCGATATGTTGCTGATCTCGGTTTAAAAGTGCTGACCTCATTTTGACAACATAACCAAAAATGACAGGTTCTGATTGTTCTGTTTTCATATAATTTCAAATCAAAATTGCAAACCTAAACAATCCCTTGGGCATTTTTGTTGTCTGTGGGTTTGAACATGCGATCCTTTCCATTGCAACCAGAAATCGCTGGCCTTGCAGAACAGCAAAATGAAAAAAAAATGAAAAATACATTTGGTTTCTGGTCTGCTGTTAAAACCAAGGTTCCATTTAAACCTGGAACACAGTCAAGGTATCATCATGAAAGTGTGGGGGAGAAGGCATCAAACTCCTTGGAAGGAGGAATTGTCAGGAATTGCCAGGAAAGGTAGATCTTAAATTTATTGTTTTGTGCATTTTACATTGTTACAGTTTGCCTGCAGTGACTGCACTTAACGTCATTTATTGGACATGAAAGTGCTTGACAAAGCTCTATATAAACGCATTTCTATCCTTCTTTTCTATTTTAACCCTTCATTCCTTCTTTATCTCTCTCCATAACTTTCTCTCCATACATAATTGGAAGGTCCAACCACAAACCTTTGAGCTTGATACACGAATGGTGTGCGTAACATCCTATTGCAGCACAATATTTGGAAATGTTCGAGGGAGATTTGTTGATTGGAAAGAGAGTGAGTCGGATCATAAATGCCTTTAAGCTCATAGAATTGTACTTATTTTTAAGTGCATTAAATAGGTCACATTTTTTGAAGCCACAATGATTGGGATTGGACATAGTTTTAGCAAATATGCTTGTTCCACAGTAAGTAACAAATAAAAGTGTCCAAATATTCCATTAGTCCTGAAAACCAAAATATGGCCAAATGTCTATCTTGCTGCAACCCTGCCTATGCTGCTGTAAATAATAATCTTTCAGCAGTGTAACTGAGGGCCCTATTGTGGAATTAATTAACCATTTGCAGTTTGAAACTTTGGCCAGAATTTTCCCACTGCCGAGCGTGCGGGTTTGGGGTCGGATCGGCAGTAAAAATGCCGGGAATAGCGCGTGCGCGTTGAACCCGCTGCTATCCCGCCACCTCGAGCATTTAACTCGCGCGGCTTTGAAGGCGCGACATGGACCCAGTCGTGCAGAGGCGGGCGACCTCATTGAAATCATTAACTGCTTGTTTACAGATCCTTAAGAGTGATTTTAACGCCAGCTTCGGAGATTTATTGCAGGAGCACGGGATTCACAGAGGTCGGGTATCTCGGCTGTGAAGGGGAGGTGGAAGCTCAATGGTCATTGGCGAGTTCGTTCATTGACAGCTAGGAAAAGCACATAAATACTGCAACATTACACTTCAGTACTTGCCTCAACAATAACAACTTGGATTTATATAGCACCTTTAATGTGGGAAAAGTCCCAAGGCGCTTCACAGGAGTACTTTAAGACAAAACTTTGACACCAAGCCACATAGGGCAGATTACCGAATGCTTGGTCAAAGAGGTAGGTTTTAAGGAACATCTTAAAGGAGGAAAGAGAGGTAGAAAGGCTGAGAGGTTTAAGGAGAGAATTCCAGAGCTTGGGACCTAGGCAACAGAAGGCACGGCCACCAATGGTTGAGCGATTATAATCAGGGATGCTCAGGAGGGCAGAAATAGAGGAGCGCAGACATCTTGGGGGGTTGTGGGCTGGAGGAGATTACAGAGATAGGGAGAGGTGAGGCCATGGAGGGATTTGAAAATAAGGATGAGAATTTTGAAATCGAGGCTTTGCTTAACCGGAAGACAATGTAGATCAGCGAGCACAGGGGTGATGGGTGAGCGGGACTTGGTGCGAGTTAGGACACGGGCAGCCGAGTTTTGGATCACCTCTAGTTTACATAGGGTAGAATGTGGGAGGCCAGCCAGGAGTGCATTGGAATAGTCAGGTCTAGAGATAACAACGGCATGGATGAGGGCTTCAGCAGCAGATAAACTGAGGCAAGGGCGGAGACGGGCAATGTTAAGGAGGTGGAAATAGGCGGTCTTAGTTATGTTGCGGATATTAGGTCGAAAGCTCATTTCAGGGTCAAATATGACACCAAGGTGGCGAACAGTGTGGTTCAGCCTCAGACAGATGTTGGGGAGAGATAAGGAGTCAGTGGCTAGGGAACCGAAAACAATGGGCTTTGGTCGTCCCAATATTCACCATAGGTCACCATATGAGTGACTATTGTATGCCATGTAGCTTTATGAGATGTAAGCTCTTCGAATCTCAATGCAGGCAGCGGAAGGCGCATGTGGTAAATCAGTGTCACCCCCCCCTTCCCCTGACAAATATCTGTACCACATGTGACAGGGTCTGTGGCTCTCGTGTTGCACTGTTCAGCCACCAAAAAACTCACTTTAGGAGTGGAAGCAAGTCTTCCTCGATTCCAAGGGACTGCCTATGATGATGATGATGATGAGATGTGATTCTGTAACCAGGTTGCTGGGGTGTGCCCCTCTCCCCGTCTCCCAAAGTCAACCTCTCTTGAGCTCCCAAGATCTCCAGAGCACCCTCCTCTGCTGCTGTTAGGTGTGCAAAGACTGGAGGGCCACCTCAGGCTCTCTCCCTCTCTCTGTTGTTGTGGGCTCTTTTCTCCTGCAAGGAGGGATAGACGAGAAGGTTGAGTGAGATTGATAGAATGAGTGTAAGGAATGGATGGGTTATTTGTAGTGGGTGGCTATGAGGGAGTGGGTGACAATGCCAAATGGCCTCCTCCTGTGGTGTTACTTGCGATGATTGCATAAGGATGAGGGTGAGTGTGAGGGGTGGTTAGTCGGATGGGGATGTGAGTGTGTACATAGAGAGAGAGGGATGGGTGGACCTGGAAGGTATGTTGGTGTGAGGAAGGATGTGCAGGAGTAGGCTTGGGAAGTCAGAGTGATGGGGATGTGGTGACAGGCACATCAGGATGTAGGTGAGTGTGGCATTGCACTCACTTTTCCTGATTTCATTAGGTCATTGAATGTCTTCCTGCACTGGATCCAGGTACTCCTCACGACCTCCTTTGCTATTTCCAGGCCAGGCCCTACTGGTCTCTTGGAGAGGTTTCTTGTGCCCATCTGCTGGGAAGAGGACCTCTCTGTGTGCTCTTACTGCCTTGACCAGAATATGCAGCGAGGCATCTGAAAAGCAGGGTGCAACCCTCTGCCTTTGAGTATTCACAGTTTTAACTTTGCACAATAACTCCAACCTTTCCAATGCTCCTTCCACACTCCTTTAGCAGCCTTCAAGTGAGTTGTGTGCAAGGCTGCTTTAAATATGGGAGCTGGAAATGAGTCATCGATTATGTCATCAGACTTGCACCCAGAGTTGGGAAACGCGCATGGCTGGTTAAATAGGGGCCATTACTCTAAAGTCACTCTGAAGAGCCGGCTGATCAAGATATCACGTTTCCAATCCATTACACGGCCCGCACGCACCTGAGCCGACTCAGAAGTAAGCATTCTGGCCTTTCTGAGTAAAGGGCAGGAGAGTCTCAATACCCAGTGGGAAATAACAACACAAGTCCTCACTAAATAATGGACAGCTGCTGGGATTCAGTGCAGACAGTGAAGAAGAGTGATGAACAAAGTAATCTAATGGGAGTGGAGAGAGGATAGGCCAGGGATATGTTGATAGTATCTGCAGGGTTTTGTTTTCCCTCTTACTGCTTCTGTCTCAGCCTCTTTATCTTAAATGGATTCCTTAGCAGTAGATTCATTAACATTAAAAGCCTACCCTCAACTGAAAAAAAGTAATTGATGTGCACAAAACAATATTTTGATGAGAATAGTTTTCCTGTTTCTCTGAGCAGTCATCTCTGCTTAGTCTCTCCTTCTTTCTCACTTCTGTCAATATTACTTTGATGAGAAAGCTGTGTATCAGAAACCTGCCCTTATCAGAATCACTCTGAGCCTTTGCACCCTGATAATAATACAATAATACTTATGCAAGTCAATCGAAACAAAGCTATCCTGGTGTTTGTATCTAAGGGTAAATCTTGCCAGCTTCCTCTCCGAGGAGCATTGATCCTTAATTCAAGCATGAAGGTCAGCGCGATCAACTCACAGCATTCACGTTTTGTTTTAGATTAATTCTAATTCTAATCACCAGAAAATAGGGAGTGGCAGAAATGCATTAGGGGCAGCGTTAGGGTTAGGCTGGCCTCTGCACACAATTGTGCAATCTATATACCGTGCCAGGAGCCCCATCTCGAATAATTACCCTCTAAAGTCAGCGTCAAACTTTATTTGGAAATTCAGTGTGAGTAAGCGATCCAATGAATGTACTGGGAACTGTAATGTATGCACTTGTGAGTATGCTCACAGGTTTGTAAAGCTGTTGCCTGTAATTTCTGTGGTCTAGAGGAGCCCATATTCCATGTGTATATTGAGTGTGCGAGGTTGCAGCCCCTCTTTCAATATCTGAAGGGGCTGCTCCTCAAATTCTGGTTGCACTTCAGTCCCACGCTCCTGATCTTTGGGCATCCTGGGCGGAGGGGAGCGGGCAGGTCGGAAGGCCTCCTCATAGGACTGCTCCTGGGCACGGCCGAGGGGGCCATCAGCCAGTTCAGGCAGTGGGCGATCGAGGGGGTCATTCAGCCCAACTGCCCACCTCTCTTCCGCGGTTACATCCGAGCCAGGGTGTCCCTGGAGATGGAGTACGCGGTGTCCACTGGTATACTCGCGGCTTTCTGTGAGAGGTGGCCGCCGGAGGGACTGGAGTGCATCATCACCCCCAGCAACCAATTTTAATTTGATCATTAATGTTTAAAGTTTAATTTGTCTATGTTTGTCGGTTTTAGTGCCCCCCACCTTTTAGCTAGGGGCACTTGTATAATTTGCGTTTTTAGTGCCCTCAAAAAAAAACAAGGGGGCACTTGTTTGAAAGTGTTTGGAGTGTGCCCCCCCTCCCCCACCCCCTTTAAACAGGGGGCACTTGATTAAAGTTGCAGAACTAAAATAGTTGTAGAACTGTTATTCCCTCGGGAGCTGACGCCTCACAACTTGAGCCTCCTCCGGGAAATCCCCTCCGTGCCTTTCAGTTCTGCACGGAGAGGATTCTTGTACGGGTTGCTCTTGCACACTCTCCACCTTGCCATCCTCGTCTGCTGTCCAGACACGCCATGGAGCACCATCTTGCCATCCGGAGGAGGCGGGGGTCCCCAATGGAGTGCTCTCTACGCGGGAGTCCTCCCCTTATTAATTGGGGACTTGGCCTGGAGGGTGGTGCACGGAGCAGTCCCATGCAATAAGTTTTTAAGTCCATTCACGGGCTCCCAGGCCGCCTGTAATTCCTGCGGTCTGGGAGAGTCCGTGTTCCACGTTTTTATTAAATGTGCGAGGTTGCAACCCCTCTTCCAATATCTGAAGGGGCTGCTCCTCAAATTCTGGTTGCACTTCAGTCCCACACTCCTGATCTTTGGGCACCCTGTGCAGAGGGGAGCGGGCAGGTCGGGAGGCCTCCTCGTAGGACTGCTCTTGGGCACGGCCAGGGGGGGCCATCAGCCTATCCAGGCAGCGGGCGGTCGACTGCCTGCCTCTCTTCTGCAGTTACATCCGAGCCAGGGTGTCCCTGGAGATGGAGCACGCAGTGTCCACCGATACGCTCGCGGCCTTCCGTGAGAGGTGGGCGCCGGAGGGACTGGAGTGCATCATTACCCCCAGCAACCATATTTTAATTTGGACCACATGTCTAAAGTTTAATTTGTTTTAAGTTTGTCGGTTTTAGTGCCACCCCCACCCCCTTTTAGCCAGGGGACACTTGTATAATTTGTGTTTTTGGTGCCCTCAAAAAAATAGAACAAAAAACAAGGGGGCACTTGATTGAAGGTTTTGGAATGTGCCCCCCCCCCCCTTTAACTGGGGGCACTTGATTATTGTTTGCAACAAAATAGTTGTCGAGCTGTTGCATTATGCGTGGCGTAGCCAGTCATGTGATGTTCACAAGACTCAATAAAACCCCAGTCAGTTGGGTCCAGGTCATCCACGATGAGGTATGCAGTTGTGAGCCTAGTGGATGAACTGGTAATGTGTAGTGTGATTGTTAAACCTTTGTTAATAAACCAACTAGTTCTTAATAGCAATGTGTTGCTATGAATTCTTAAGCAAAGAACCCATGAAGCAAATACATTACAGGAACCATCTGAGAAGCAAAACAGAAAGGGGTTATTCACAGTGGTCCTGTAGTGCCTGTGGGGGGGGGGGGCGACATTCAGCAATTCTAGCACGAGCCACACACAATGGGAGAGGACGATAGAACTGGGATTGCTACACTTTGAATAGGATCCTCGCTAGCAGTGAATGATCTATTTCGAATATATATTAATTGCTAGATGGTCCTCCCTGTCTCTCTGTGCTGTGGCTTTACCCGACTATTCATTGTCATTTGCCAGATAACTTTTTACTCATGGACTCTGAATAGGTGGAAAATTAGAACTCTAATAGTTCCTTTATGCCTCTCTTTCTCATTTACACACACACACACACACACTCAGCCCTTCTTTCCAAAATCCCACTGTCTTAATGGATCACTTTAACTTGTTCCTGGAATTGAGTAGATGAGTGGTGCAATTATAGAAATGAAAAAATGTAGCATCAAGAACAAAATGATTCCCAATTTCTCATCTGAAAGTGCTAACTCTTGCTGGGGTTTCAGATGGCTAGTAACCATGTGGTACATCACCCAAATGGCCATTATGAGCCAAGACTGTGAAGGCTGATTACACAGTCCTGTTACAGTGGTGGCTTTTCACATGCAGCATGTGCTATACGTGTACTGATCTGACCTTGCTCGAGTTCATGAACATAAGAACATAAGAATTAGAAGTAGGAGTAGGCCATACGGCCCCTTGAGGCTGCTCCACTATACAATAAGATCATGGCTGATTTTCAACCTCAACTCCACCTTCCTGCCCGATCTCCATATCTCTTGATTCCCCTAGAGTCCAAAAATCTATCTATCTCAGTATTGAATCCTCTGCTCTTCTTCAAATAATGCCATTGGATCTGATACATTCACCTAAACAGGTAGACGGAGCCTTGGTTGAAGTCACATCCAAAAGGTTGCAGGGTATTATTTCCGCAGGGATCCCTAAACTCCTGCCTTAACTTCAAGGGAAGATCAGCAGAAACCCCGGAGAAATGGTGTAAATTGCTGGCGGATGATCAGGAGAACCCGCTGTGGAAATTGCTGGCAAACACTTCTGACAATATCATCATCATAGAAAGTCGAGGAAGACTTGCTTCCACTCTAAGGGCCCAAGTTTCCACATGATTTGCACCTGATTTTTAGGAGCAACTGGTGGAGAACGGACTATCTTAGAAATCGCAATTCTCCACATTTTTTTTTTTGCAGTTCTAGTCAGGTAGAACAGTTCTACTTTGGAACAGAATTTTCAAAGTTTCCACAGTGAAAACGTACTCCAAACTAAGTTAGAATGGAGCAAGTGAAGATTTTTGTAGAACTGAAAAAACCTGTTCTACACATTAAAAAATCAGGCGCAGGTTACAAATTAGGCGTCCAGAACGAGGTGGGGGGGAGCGGGGGGGGGGGTGAAGGGAAGTCATTAAATTCTACAATAAATCCTTATTTATATTTCTACAAATATTATACAAATAAATTCAAACTGAATAAACATTTATAAGCAAAGAAAAGATTAAATAAACCATCTTCCTACCTGTGTAAAGGCACGGAGAATGCTGCAGTCAGCCTGAGGCGCCCGTTCTTTCCCGCGGGGGGAGGAGGCGCCCGTTCTTTCCCGCGGGGGGGTGGGAGGCGCCCGTTCTTTCCCGCGGGGGGGTGGGAGGCGCCCGTTCTTCCCGCGGGGGGGGGGGGGAAGGAGGCGCCCGTTCTTTCCTGCGGGGGGGGGGTGGGGGAGGAGACAGTGAGAAGGCTGGAAGTGCTGATGTGCTGATGGCAATGTGCTTTTATTAAAAAAATATTCAAAAATTAAACAGCTACAAAGAACTACAAAAATGGCCGAGTGCCAATGTTTCCTTCACACTGCGCGTGCGCGAATGCTCCAACGCGCACGCGCAGCGTTGCCGGCAGGAAAGAAACTAATTTAAATAGTACCCGCCCCCTCCCACTTACAAAATCGGCGCGAGTGTAGGCTCCGCCCCCCTGGGCGCCGCGCCAAACAGACAAGGAGCTGCAGAACGCTCCAGAATTGCGAGTTTTTTTTAGGTGCCGTTTTAGGCGCGAGAAACGGGCGCCCAACTCGGAGGGGCGCCCGTTTTTTATCGTGTGGAAACTTGGGCCCTAAGGGTGAGTTCTCAGGTGACTGAACAGTCCAATACGGGAATTACACTCTCTGTCACAGGTGGGACAGATAGTTGTTGAAGGAAAGGGTGGGTGGGGAGTCTGGTTTTCCGCACGCTCTTTCCGCTGCCTGCGCTTGTTTTCTGTATGCTCTTGACGACGAGACTCGAGGTACTCAGCGCCCTCCCGGATGTTCTTCCTCCACTTAGGGCGGTCTTTGTCCAGGGACTCCCAGGTGCCTGTGGGGATGTTGCATTTTATCAAGGAGGCTTTGAGAGTGTCCTTGAAATGTTTCCTCTGCCCACCTGGGGCTCGCTTGCCATGTGGGAGTTCTGAGTAGCGCACTTGCTTTGGGACTATCATGGTTGGGCATGCAGACAATGTGGCCCACCCAACGGAGCTGGTCGAGTGTGGTCAGTGCTTCGATGCTGGGGACTTTAGCCTGATCGAGAACACTGATGTTGATGCATCTATCCTCCCAGGGGATTTGCAGGATCTTGCAGAGACATCGTTGGTGATATTTCTCCAGCAATTTGAGGTGATTACTGTATATGGTCCACATCGCTGAGCCATACAGGAGGGTGGGTATCACTACAGCCTTGTAGACCATAAGCTTGGTGCCAGATTTGAGGGCTTGGTCTTTGAACACTCTCTTCCTCAGGTGAGGACTCCCTCAGAACTGCATCAAAGTGCCAGACTAGATAATATGCTCAGTTTCTGGAGAGTGAGGCTTGAACCCACAACCTTCTAACTCGAAGATGAGCGTTATCACTGAGGCAAGGCCTTTTAACTCTCTATGTTTGACAGGTTTACACCGTACACACTCATGTTTATTGAAAAGGCATCCTCTATTTTAGTTATGAATTATTTATTCCAAAATAATTGAAAGGTGAATGCAGGATCTTTCAATGCCGGTTTATTTATCCCTTTTACTTTGTTTGAGATAGACAGTTTTGGCTTTACATTTATTTTGTGATAATCTGGAGCCTGCTTTCTATGTTCTCCCAGTTCCTGGCACTGTCACCACTACGCCTTTTCTGCTGCATGCCAAGAGCCTATCCCCTAGTTGAATCGAGTTAGTGTAACAGAAACATTTTGTTCTTTACTCGTTGCCAGTTCTAGATTTTGTATGGAAGCCACGTGGTTCAACAGTTCAGACTCAGCATTTGGCCAGACTATGGGTCACAAACACATTCCTGGAGGTAACATAGCGGCTATCGCTTTACACCAAGATTTTCAACTGGTACTGCAGCACATCAGCTACAGTTATAATATGTGACTTCAGTCTCTACATTGCATTCACAATTAAGTTAAATGGAAGCCTATTCTGTTAAGTACAGTAGACGAAGGGTCTTTGCTATATAAATGCCTAATTTTGCAGCCTGTATACGGAATGCATGGTTTTAAAGAAAATTATTGTTCTCACTTAATCTGTGAAAATGTTAATCAGTTATATATTTAGCTAAATTAGTCAGTTAACCCTCTTTACACACTGATGAAGGTCTCACCCAACATGATAAGCTGCGATCTCTCACCCTTAACAGAACCCGCCTGACTTTCATTCCGATGAAATCATTGGAACGAACATCGTGCAGATTCTATAACAGGCAGGCACTCTACTCCACCAGATTACTGCCCATGTGGTGATGACAAAAATCTACCCCAGTGTCTTTCCAGAATGTTATTTATTTATTTATCTTCATTTTGTCACTCTCCACTCCTGAAAGCACTGACACCAACCACAGTATAGTTCCACAGATAGTTGAGGTAGTGTGTGATGTGTTGGCAGCCTAGTTACCACGGGGGAATCACAGCCATGCCCAATCCTATCTCCAAACAAACACATTTTACAGCAGAGATCATGTGGGGAATTTTTTGGGGGGGGGGGTCAAAGGGCGCGATCGGTGGCGGGTCAGTGAGAAAGTGGTTTTTTTGACAGCGGGTTGGGTCCCCACTCTCAACCCGCCACCACACACCGTTACCAAATGTCGGGTCTGCCAGCGCTAAGCATACCTGACGCACAGCAGCAAGGGAGGCAATTTAAATCTTTGGTGGCTTGTTTACAGCCACTTAACATTGATTTTTTTCCCAGCCTTTTCAATTTGACAGGTCACCCACCAGTTTCCCGCTATGCCTAGACCTTGTCAGTGAAACTGAGGTGGGAGGTCACTTGCCATTGAATCAGCTGATGAGTTGACAGCTTCAAATATCAAGTCAAAGCTCCCAGCTGATTGAGAAATGTTCCCTTAGCCACTAGATTCTCTAAACTGCATTTTCACTACAGATTCACAAAGCTGCAAGTCTTTACACAAGTCTCCATCCAGTCTGACCTCATTACCTCTCCCACCATTGACAGATCGCTTCTGTCATCTCTATTTCACCTGCCATCTATTCTTTCAGCATCGGTGCCCTTTATACTCTCTCACCTTGGTTCTCAGAATCCCACCACGATCAGCCCAAACATCAGCATCACCAGGCACACCAGCAGCACCAACAACAACACCAACCTGCTCCGCAATCAGCTGATGCTGCGCAGGACACAGGGCATCAGCACCTGACCACATTGCTGCCCGGGAGATCAGTGATGGCCTCATCATGGCCACATTTACTTAACGACGCTGTGCACCCTGACTGCCACATGATGCTCCAGGTTGGCACCATCCCACACCACTTCCATAAAGCATCCCTGCAATGCCCAAACCATTCCTTTCACACGCATCACCATTGCGGGGTGGGGGGGGGGGGGGGGGTGGCTACCGTTATGTCTCACCATTCACTGCAACCGTGAAGCCACTTCCACACTCCCACAATCTGTCCAAGAACACAAAGTGTTGAAAATAAAGATTTCAATGTTTGACAGCACATTAACAGAAACTTTACATGAATATTGCATAAAACCTCCAAGTGCCTACCCTTGTGTGTTGTTAGTTGGTATGGACAAGGATGAGGGTGAGTGTGAAGGGTGCCTAGTGAGAGTGGGATGTGATAATGTAGATAGAGGGGGATGGGTATAGTTGCAGGATACGTTGGTGTGAGTAAGTATGTGCAGGTGTAGGGTAGGGAAGGCAGAGTGATGGGGATATGCTGAGAGGCACAGCAGGATGAGGTTGAGTGTGGCTTTGTACTAACATTTTGTGATCTACTGAGATAATTGAAACATTTGTGGCACTGCACCCAGGTCCTCCTGACGACATCTCTGCTTGTGCCCTCCTCTGCAATGTGCAACCAGGCTGTGTTGATCTCCTGGACAGGTCTCTTCTGCTCATGGGATGGAAAGAGAACCTCCCTGAGTGCTGTGACTCGCTCCATAAGCATATAGAAGGAGTCATGGGAGAGCCTGGGTGCAGCACTTATCAATGTTTGCACACCTCAATGCTGCAGAACACTGACAGCACAACTGTCAAATTAAACTTGGTGTAGGCATCGGTTCCCCAAGGATTGTTAGACATTATCTGGACATTGTGTTTTAATATTTCTCACTGCAGAAAAACTGGAAGCCTTTTTGTGGGAGGGGCCCAGGTAATTTTCCATGTTGTACTTGAAATCCACGTCTGATGGGCAGGGGTGGTCTGGGAAGTTACAATGGCCAGGATAAGGCAACTCATCACAGACAATGGGCAAAGATGGAGGGTCCATTGTTAAGCAATGTGAACTCGGCAGAGATGGATCAGATATGAACTGGTCAGTGATCAGAGCCATTACATGGATGAGATAACCCCGAGAGGCGGGAAACCAGAACAAAAGAAAGCCATTAAGCCCAGACCGGTTGGAAGCGAAGCCCCATCACTAGCCATCACTGGAATACACATGAGCCACTCAGACAGAAGCCTCGAAACAAGCAAAACTTTATTGAGCCAGAAGAGGCAAACAAACAGGATCCTCGAAACAAGGAAAAACTTTATTGGGCCAGAAAAGGCTAACAGACTGGGGATATAGGGCCCAAATTTGCCCCGCACCCCCCCGTTTTTTTCAGCGCACCTCCCTCCCGCCAACATTTTACCTCAGAAGCAGCGCCAAAAAAAATCCGTCCGATCATGGCCAATTCTCAGGCCGTCTGTGGACCTGGTGTGGCGCAGGGAGCGGAGCTAGGTCCCGGCGCTGAAAACCATGCCGGGACCTCTGCACATGCGCGCTAGAGTCTGCGCGCATGTGCAGTAGCTTCTGACAGGCCGTTTCAGCAAACGCGCGTTGCAGGCTGTGTGGGTGGGGCCGAAGGGACCCTATGTGGGAGGGCTCCCTCATCAGCGGCCCGCTGCGTTCCCCAAGGTAGGACTTCTATTTTATATTTGTTATTTACGGATTGATTTTGGTGCTTTAGGTGCAGGGTTCCTTCTATTTTATTTGCTAATTAATTGCTTATTACATTTTGTGCTTTGTTTGGTACTTGGTGGTGCTTTAAATGTAGTTACTTGCGCCGATTCCTTAACTGTAAGTAAGGTCTTTCTGTGCGGGCAAAAGTGGGCACATACACTGCCCTAAGTTAGTTTAGTACAACTTTTTTCTGGCCAAATTGGCATAAATGGTGTAAGTGGCTGGGAACGCCCCCTTTTGAAAAGAAAACTGACCTAACAAAAAACCTAACTAACTCACTTACAATGGCGCAAATTAAACGGCCATATAAGCAACTACAAAGATATACCAGAAAAATCAAGTTACACCAAAAGAAACGGTGCAACTCATGGGGAAATTTGGGCCCAAAAAAGTGGCCATGTGGCTACATCTCTCTCTCTCTCTCTCATGCTTCTCCTCTACAAGAACCGAGCACTCCGTGTGAGACGAAGAGAAGAAACCAGAAGAGACACATTTTCACCAGGAGAAGCAGGGAGTAAGCCAACGAATCGGTGAGCATCATCCCTGCCCATGCATCTTTAAGATCACAACCACTGTGTGAGGAGGTGTAGTGGGTTCTCCCAACCAAGCCTTAGTAACGGTTTTAGTGGGGAGGTTTTGCTACAAGGACCATAGGGGCGTACACTGTGGATCCGAGCAGAGGGTTTAGACGTTGGGTACTGCAGTTTAGACACACCAGGGTATTGTATTGTACTACATCGTCACTGTGTTTACTTGTTTTGCTGTGTTGAGGTAGCTTTAATAAACTATTGCCGGTTGAGACTGAGGTATTTGTCCATGACTTATTCATCTGTTCAGTACAGTAATCACTCCCAGGTCTAGAACTATTGTAATGTGGGGGTGCGTCGAAAACACCTAAGAGAAACCACTTACATTGGCCATGATCCCTTTAAGGAAACCGGCTGATGATGCGTCATCAAATGATGTCATCAGACCCGCTTCCTCTAATTGGCCAGGAAACACACCGAGCGGGCTTAACAAGCCCAATCAGAGGAAATTCATTCTACACGGCGGGCTGGAGCCGTCAGTGGGGCCAGGACCCACCACCAACATTGCCCGCCATGGACCCACTACGGTTCATAAAATCCAGCCTCATCATCGGGATCAGGAATCCTGGCTGGTTTTGTCTTTTCCTAATCCAGGAGTGCTGCAGCCGACCAGCAAACTGTTGGCCTGGATGAGATCTGTCCTGGATGACACCACACAGGTCATTCATTAGTGTTTCAAGCTCAGAGCTTCAACCCACGTGTCAGCTTGTCAGTATTTTTTTTTAGTTCTTTCACTGGGATTGGAGGTTGTCAGAATCACCAATCAGATCAGGCTGGACTGAAGACTGTCAGAATCAATCAGCTGGATATTACATTCTCCTATCTGATCATACATGAACTTGAGGTAGAAAAGTTTTATGATGAACTTAACTGAACTCCCTCATCCCTGGTATCAGGCCTAATCAGTGATTTATAAATGTTTAGCATGACTTCCTCTTTTTTGTATTCAATGCCCCAATTTACAAAGTCCAGTACCCCATATACTTGCTTAACTGCCTTATCAACTTGCCTTGTCACCTTCAAGGATTTATGAATATGCAACCCCAGGTACTCTTGCAACCCCTCAAAATAGTACCATTTCGATTATACTGCCTTTCCATGTTGTTTCTCCCAAAGTGAATCATTTCACACTTTTCTGCATTAAATTGTATTTGCCATGTGTCTGCCCATTTCACCAGTCTGTCTATGTCCTCCTAAAGTCTGCTACTATCCTGTGTAAGTGGTTTCCCTTAGGTGTTTTCGACGCACCCCCACATTACATTAGTTCTAGACCTGGGAATGATTACTCTACTGAACTGATGAATAAGTCACGGACGAATACCTTGGTCCGAGTACTGACAATGCTTTTGTTAAAGCTAAACACACATCTGCACCCAGTAAAACCACACACACACCCTGGTGTGTAAAACAAATAAATGCAGTACAATACACAGTTTTGGCTTGTCTAAACAAGCCCCTAACCGCGAAATATCCACGTCTAAAATACCACCCCTGAAAAGCCCTAAGAATTTGGTTGGGAGAATGCACGATACCCCCTCACACCGTGGCTGTGCTCTTAAAAGATATGTGTGCAGAGTTAATGCTCACTGATCATTGTCTTACTCGCTGCTTCTCCTGATGAAAAGGTGTCTTCAGGTTTCTTCTTTCCATACCAGACGGAGGGTTCGGTTATTATGGAGGCGAAGCTAGCGAGAGCTGAAGAGAGAAGCTATGGCCATGCGGCCATCTTTATACTCCAGGGCTATTTTTGCCCTTCCTGGTTCAGTAAAGTTCATGTTAAGACTTCCTGTGGGTGTGTTCTGCTTTTACCCAATAAAATTCCTTGTTTTCGAGGCTTCCTGTGTTTGAGTCCAGTGATGGATTTTTGCTTCCAGGAAGTCTGGGCTTAATGGCTCTCTATTGTTCTGCTAATTCATCCAGATAATCACTGATTGACGAGGTCACCTTGCCTAACAATGGACTCCCTTAGCCCAATGTTGGCCATTGTCATTGTCATTCCAGACTCCCTGCCCATCATTCTAAGTCCAACATGGAGCCGCATCTGGGCCCCTCCCACAAACAGCTTCCAGCTTTCTTTCTGTAGTGAGAAAAATATTAACCGCAATGTCCAGACAATGTCCAATAAATCCTTGGGGGTTCGATGCTTCCAGTCCTTACACCTGTTTACTATTTACTACATTGCCAAGTTTAGTATCATCTGCAAAGTTCACAATTGTACTCCCTATACCCAAGTCCAGGTAGTTCAGTTATATCAAGAAAAGCCCTGGTCGTAATATCGACTCCTGGGGCATCTTCCCTCCAATCAGAAAAACATCCATTCACCTCGACTCCCTGCCTCCTACAGCTCAGCCATACACCTCAACGTATCCAAGTTACCAATGTCCTTTTAGTACCACATGCTTCTATTTTCCGAATAAGGCTGTTATGTGGTACTTTATCAAATACCTTTTGATAGTTCATGTATGAAACATCTACTGCGCTACCTTCATCAACCTTCTCTCTTATTTTATCAAAGAACTCAATCAGGTTACTCAGACACAATTTGCCTTTAACAAATCTGTGCTGGATGACCCATATTAACCCGTGTTTTTCCAAGTGAGAATTAATGTTGTCCTTACAATAGTCCCTAGTAGTTTTCCCACCGCTGTCATTAGACTGATTAGCCTGTAGTTACCAGGCTTAACCTTCTCTCCTTTTTTGAACAGGGGTGTAACATTTGAAATCCTCCAGTCCTCTGGCATCACTCCCATATCCAAGAGGGATTGAAAGATTGTGTTCAGAGCTGCTTCTATCTCCATCCTAGCTTCCTTCAGCAACCTAGGATGCATCCCATCTGGACAAGGTGACTAGTTAACTTTGAGTGATGTCAACCTCTTTAGTACCTCCTTTCTATCAATTTCATCCTATCCAATATCCCTCCTCTGCAACATTAACTTCATCCTCTTTTGTGAAGACAGCTGTAATGTACTCATTCCATAATCATTTCTGGCTACTTTTCTGCAACAGCAGCCAATGTCTGAGCCTGAGGCCAGTGGCCTTATTTTCCGAATAAGGCTGTTATGTGTTACTTTATCAAATACCTTTTGATAGTTCATGTATGAAACATCTACTGCACTACCTTCATCAACCTTCTCTCTTATTTTATCAAATAACTCAATCAGGTTACTCAGACACGATTTGCCTGGCCCACCAATTTCAGACGCAGCTCGACCTGAAAAAGCATTTGCACCATTCCAGCCACCAGGCAGAAGGAGGCCGAGAAAATAGGGCCCATTTACTATACATCAAATAAGTGGTTAAAAACTTTCCTAACTACTTAGCACATGTCTAGCTGTGTTTTTTAAAGTAAGAAGGATGTTCCCTGAATCTAGGCTTTATTTAAGCATTAATGTCACTGCATTTACAGAATTGGCCAATGTCTGGAAATAAAATGGGATGGGGGGCGGGGTTGGGTTAGTGGTGAGTTTCATTTTATTGAAAATAAATCACACTTAAATGCCGATATTTAGAGTGTTATTACGGTGTCATCATCATCATTGGCAATCCCTCGAAATGAGGATGACTTGCTTCCATGCCGAAAAGGGATGAGTTCACAGGTGTTTCAATGAAGGATCTAATATTCCAGATCCAGAACTACATATTGAAGGGTGGAAGATGCCTGTGCATGGATTTTTTTAACGTGTGGTGGCCGTTGCACACCAGTCACCACACAGGCTTGACAGAGCTAGGTCTTGATCCAGTGGCAAGGATTATCCAAGACGACTGGAGACTAACTCTTTTGCATGGACCTAGTATGCACACATATCGCACTGTGAGCTGGCCCATGCTGCCCCTGGGCCCACGCCTCTTCTGGGCCCCGAACTCACACCTCTCCTGGGCCCCGGTCACATCCCTCTACGAACTCTTGCAGCTCCTTCACTCCGACCTCGACACTCTTGCTGTACCTGCCCGCACTGCAATCAGCCATCGCCCTCCTGCAGCAGCACGTGCTGCTCCCTGAAATGGCATGTCGCCGCAAGTTGCTCCCTCTAATGGCCCTGGCCTGCTCATGGTCTTGCAGGCCGGGACTGTGCCGATTTCCTGGTTGTGTATAGGGCAACTGAATGGTGTTCAAAGACAGGTTACAAAGGACTCATTAGGTATGGCTTTATTACGGTGTACTACTGTGATGTACAACATGGACCCTTTTTGTGGAAGGGTGTAGGGTCAATCATGTTCTGTAACTTTAAACATTGTTTTGGTTTATTGATATGCTTGCGGGGAAGGTCTGTTTGTCATTGCGCAGTAACCAGGGAGAGAACTCGTGCCATCTATATTCGTGCAGTCTGTTGTGTATCTGTAAAGCATGCACTTCCATGTTCTGCCACCAGGGAGTGCATCCTCTGAATCCCAAGGGATCCCAGCATCCCTTAGGAGCACTGTATATAAGCCGGCCCCTAAAGCTTGTTCCTCACTCTGGAGTGTCTTAATAAAGACTGAGGTCACTGTTACTTTAACCTCCCTGTGTGCAGTCTCATCTGTGTTAGGAACACAATAACTGCCGACGAGTATACGAATCCAACGCAAAGATGCAGCAAACTGTGGGCATCCTGGAGAAGTTCTCAGAGGGTGAGGACTGGGAAGCCTATGTCGAATGGCTAGACCAGTTCTTTGTAGCCAACGAGCTGCACGGAGAAGGAAGCGCTGCAAAAAGGAGAGCAGTCCTCCTCACAGTCTGCGGGGCACCGACCTACAGCCTCATGAAGAATCTTCTGGCTCCGGTGAAACCCATAGATAAGTCATATGAGGAGCTGTGTACACTGGTTCGGGAGCATCTTAACCCGAGGGAGAGCGTGCTGATGGCGAGGTATCGGTTCTACACATGCCAGCGATCTGAAGGTCAGGAAGTGGCGAGCTACGTCGCCGAGCTAAGGCGACGTGCAGGACAATGTGAGTTTGATGGCTACCTGGAGCAAATGCTCAGAGACTTTTTTGTATGGGGCATTGGCCACGAGAGCATTCTACGAAAACTTTTGACTGTAAAGATACCAACCCTCAGTAAGGCCATTGCGATAGCACAGGCGTTTATGTCCACCAGTGATGACACCAAACAAATCTCTCAGCACACAAGTGCTAGTAATGTTCATAAATTAACTGGAACTGTGTTTGCAAGCAGAAATGTACAGGGCAGAAACCACGAGTCTGCAACTACCAGCAGGCCTCAGGTGACCCAGATGACTGAGTCCGCAACAAAGGATGAATGCAAGGCAATTCACACCTTGTTGGCGTTGTGGAGGCTTCCATTCAGCCTATTCATGCCGCTTCAAAGAGTATGTTTGCAAGAGCTGTGGAACAATGGGGCACCTCCAACGAGCTTGCAAACGAGCTGCAAGCTCTGCAAAACCTGCTAGCCACCACGTAGCAGAGGAAGATCGGTCCATGGTGGATCAAAGCAATTCCGAGCCTCAGAGAGAGGAGGCAGATGCTGAAGTACACAGGGTGCACACATTTTCGACGAAATGTCCACCTAATAATGCTAAATGTAAAATTGAATGGCTTACCCGTAGCCATGGAACTGGACACTGGTGCTAGCCAATCCATCATGAGTAAAAAGATGTTTGAGAGACTGTGATGCAACAAGGCACTCAGACCAGCCCTGAGCCCCATCCACACGAAACTGAGAACGTACACCAAAGAGCTTATCACTGCCTTGGGCAGCAGCATGGTCAAGGTCACCTCCGAGAGCACGGTGCATGAACTGCCACTCTGGATTGTCCCAGGCGATGGCCCCACACTGCTTGGAAGGACAAAATCCGCTGGAACTGGGATGACATCCGAGCGCTATCTCATGTCGATGAGGCCTCATGTATCCAGGTTCTTAACAAGTTTCCTTTCCTTTTTGAGCCAAGCATTGGAAAGTTTTCCGGGGCGAAGATGTGGATCCACTTGGTCCCAGGGCACGACCCATTCACCACAAGGCGCGAGCGGTACCTCAACTGATGAGGGAGAGAGTGGAAATCGAGCTGGACAGGCTGCAACGCAAAGGCATCATCTCCCCAGTGGAATTCAGCGAGTGGGCCAGCCCGATTGTTCCAGTACTCAAAAGTGATGGCATGGTCAGGATTTGCGGTAATTATAAAGTAACTATTAATCGTTTCTCGCTACAGGACCAATACCCGCTACCTAAGGCAGACGACCTATTTGAGACGCTGGCAGGAGGCAAGACGTTCACCAAGCTCGACCTGACTTCGGCCTACATGAAGCAGGAGCTGGAGGAGTCGTAGAAGGGCCTCACCTGCATCAACACGCATAAGGGACTGTTCATCTACAACAGATGCCCGTTTGGAATTCAGTCGGCTGCAGCGATCTTCCAGAGAAATATGGAGAGCCTACTCAAGTCGGTACCACGCACAGTGGTTTTTCAGGACGACATATTGGTCACGCGTCGGGACACCGTCAAGCATCTCCAAAACCTGGAGGAGGTCGTCCAGCGACTGGATCGTGTAGGGCTGCGGCTGAAGAGGTCAAAATGCGTCTTCATGGCAAAAAAAGTGCAGTTTTTGGGGAGAAAGATCGCGGTGGACGGCATTCGGTCCACAGACGCCAAGACAGAGGCTATAAGGAACGCAACCAGGCCACAGAATGTCACGGAGCAGCGGTCGTTCCTGGGACTCCTCAACTATTTTGGTAACTTCCTACCGGGGTTAAGCACCCTCTTAGAGCCTCTACATGTGTTATTGCGTAAAGGTGAGAACTGGGTATGGGGGAAAAACCAAGCAATTGCTTTTGAGAAAGCCAGAAACATTTTATGCTCCAAGAAGCTGCTTGTATTGTATAACCCGTGTAAAAGACTTGTGCTAGCATGTGATACATCGTCGTACGGAGTCGGGTGTGTATTACAACAAGCTAACATTGCGGGGGAAGTTGCAACCTGTGGCCTATGCCTCCAGGAGCTTGTCTAAGGCCGAATGGGCCTACAGCATGATTGAGAAAGAGGCATTAGCGTGTGTATTCGGGGTAAAGAAAATGCATCAGTACCTGTTTGGCCTCAAATTTGAGCTGGAAACCAATCACAAGCCCCTCATATCCCTGTTCGCTGAAAACAAGGGGATAAATACTAATGCCTCAGCCCGCAAACAAAGGTGGGCACTCGCGCTATCAGCGTATAACTATACCATCCGCCACAGGCCAGGCACCGAGAACTGTGCGGATGCTCTCAGTCGGTTACCATTGCCCACCATGGGGGTGGAAATGGCGCAGTCTGCAAACTTGTTGATGGTGGCGCAGCCCGCAGACTTGTTGATGGTCATGGAAGCGTTTGAAAATGATAAATCACCTGTCATGGCCCGCCAGATTAGGACTTGGACCAGCCAAGATCCTCTGCTGTCCCGAGTAAGATACTGTGTACTGCATGGGAGCTGGGCCAGCATCCCCGTTGAAATGCAAGAGCTAATCAAGCTGTTCCAGCGGCGTAAGGACGAACTGTCCATTCAGGCAGACTGCCTGTTGTGGGGTAACCGCGTAGTGCTACCCAAAAAGGGCAGGGAGACATTCATCTTGGATATCCACAGCACACACCCGGGTATAGTAAAGATGAAAGCAATAGCCAGATCCCACATGTGGTGGCCCGGTAGCGACTCTGACTTAAGAGTCCTGTGTATGGCAATGCAGTGTGTGCTCAGTTGAGCAACGCGCCCAGAGAGGCACCACTAAGTTTGTGGTCCTGGCCCTCCAGACCATGGTCAAGGATCCATGTCGACTATGTAGGCCCGTTTCTTGGTAAAATGTTCCTGGTGGTGGTGGATGCTTTTTCAAAATGGATTGAATGTGAAATAATGTCGGGAAGCACCGCCACCGCCACCATTGAAAGCCTGAGGGCCATGTTTGCCACCCACGGCCTGTTTGACATACTGGTCAGTGACAATGGGCCATGTTTCACCAGTGCCGAATTTAAAGAATTCATGACCCGCAATGGGATCAAATATATCACCTCGGCCCCGTTTAAACCAGCCTCCAATGGGCAGGCAGAGCGGGCAGTACAAACAATCAAACAGAGCCTCAAACGAGTCACAGAAGGCTCACTCCAAACTCGCCTGTCCCGAGTACTGCTCAGCTACCGCACGAGACCCCACTCGCTCACAGGTGTGCCCCCGGCTGAGCTACTCATGAAAAGGACACTTAAAACCAGACTCTCGCTAGTTCACCCCAACCTGCATAATCAGGTAGAGAGCAGGCGGCAGCAACAAAATGTAAACGATGGTCGCGCCACTGTGTCACGGGAAATTGATCTGAATGACCCTGTGTATGTGCTAAACTATGGACATGGTCCCAAGTGGATCGCGGGCACGGTGATAGCTAAAGAAGCGAGTAGGGTGTTTGTAGTCAAACTAGACAATGGACAAATTTGCAGAAAGCAGCTGGACCAAACAAGGCTGCGGTTCACAGACTGCCCTGAACAACCCACAGCAGACACCACCTTTTTCAAGCCCACAACACACACCCAAAGGATCAACAACACCACCCCGGACCAGGAAATCGAACCCATCATGCCCAACAGCCTAGCAAGGCCAGGCTCACCCAGCAGCGCTGCAGGGCCAGCAACACACCGGGCCAGCAACACACCAGCCCAGCAAGGGCACAGCCAACACACCAGAACAGACATTTGTACCGAGGCGGTCCACCAGGGAAAGAAAGGCTCCCGACCGCCTCACCTTGTAAATAGTTTTCACTTTGACTTTGGGGGGGAGTGATGTTATATATCTGTAAAGCATGCACTCCCATGTTCTGCCACCAGGGAGTGCATCCCCTGAAGTCCAAAGGGATCCCAGCATCCCTTGGGAGCACTGTATATAAGCCGGCCCCTAAGGCCTGTTCCTCACTCTGGAGCGTCTTAATAAAGACTGAGGTCACTGTTACTTTAACCTCCCTGTGTGCAGTCTCATCTGTGTTCGGAACACAATACAGTCAACAGTGAAATGTGAGGCGTGACATTAATAATCAATAAGAAAATAATAAATTGCAAACTCCAAATTAAAGGCACTCAACATGAGAGAAGAAAATTCAACTCTCCATGCCCATTCATGTTTTTGTGCACTTTCAGTTTTTAATTGATTATCGCATGTAATTGGCCCTGTATTCCCGCGCTGCAGTGAAGCGAGGGCATTGTCTGCTGGCCCCAAAGTACGCTCTGCTCAGGGACCCCACAATCCCTGTGTCCAGAACTTAGGGTTTTCCAACCTTGAATTCAATTCACTGGAACGTAATGGGAATGCCCTTGTGAGAACTGCTGTGATGGCAACAGGCTATCTAAGCAGCCAATCAAAACGCAGAATTCTCACAGACAGCGAACAAGGGAGTGAGTAAGCCCTTAAAATTCTAACCTTTAAACTAGTTAGAGAGCCAAAGAAAGATTGAGGCTCTCACATGGGGAAAAGGCAAACCTGAAATAAAGATGGACAAACTTTTTTTTTAAAGTTCCTTGGAAAATGTAATTTTAATTAAACTGTACATATTTCAAACTGCGTTTGAAATGAGTTTTCCAGGCTCTTAACATTTGTTTAGCAGTCAATATGCTGTTGAAACCCCAGTTAAACCTTTGAATCTAACGTTTAGTGGGAAATTTAATAAAGTACTTCCTGCGGAAAGCTGAAATTTTCAAGTTTCAATAATTCACGAGATGTCGCTGATTGGCTGCTCTGTGGTACGGGGAGGGGGGCACAGCGCAGCCAGTTTCGGAGCTGTCCTTCGCACACCGCAACTTTGGGATTTCAAAATTCAGAGTGTTCAGCGGAATGGTGGTGAATATTGCCAGTTCGCTGTTACCTCAACCCCAAATTCTGGGCCATTAGGTTTTATTTCCTGCATTAAAAAAAACTTTTCGACATGGTCAAAAAAGCATTATGAACTGGAAATTACTGTTGGTGATAATAGCAAGGGCAATTCTGTTGTGTATGTAATAACTGTTAGACTGAGTACTGTTTAACTCCAAGAGGTATGACCTTGGCTCTGCTTTATTAAGGCCCAAAGTGACTCATATACAAAATGGCTAGCCTGTTATACTTGGGCTACACACACATGCATGCAGCCCAATGACCTCCAACAGTGACACCAGCTTGTGGCTAGTGATTCCAAAAGTACATACATGACAAATTTACCACTCACTATTTCAACAGAAATGTTAACATATTTCATTTAAACAGGTTTGGGCCTCTGTTTAATAGAGGAACACCATACAAACGTGGTGAGCTTTGAATACTTCCAGCCTCATGTTTTAACGTTATATAAACTAAAAGTATCTGAAATGCACAGCAGGTAATCGGCATTTAAACAGGAAAACATCGTTCAATGCCTCAATGACATTGACCCAACTTTAACCCTACCTGGGATTCCAGGGGATGAGCCCTTTGGTGGCTGTACAGAGTAAATACAAGTCCACGTATATAACAACATTCCCCCCCCAAAGTCAATAGTGTAACTATTTACAATGTGAGTCGATCTGGGGCCCTTCTTGCCCTGGTTGATCGTCTCAGCGTGAAAGCTGGTGTTGTTGAATCATTAGTTGGGCCCTCGCTGGGCTGCTGTGCAGGTGGCCTTGCTGGGCTACCTGGTGTGTTGGGCCCTGCAGGGCTGCTGTGGATGATGGGTTCTGCTTCATGGTCAACCGTGGTGCCTGTTGCCACTGGTGTGTATGTTGGGGGATCAAAAAAGGTAGGGTCCAAGGTGGATTGCTCAGGATAGTCCGTGAATATGTTAACATTTCTGTTGAAATAGTGGGCCCAAGTTTCCACACGCGCCTAGAACGGCGCAGTCCTGACCTGGACGCCGGTTTTTCACGCCACAAAGTGCGCCTAAAAAAAACCTCGGTATTCTCCACCTACCTGCAGGTCCTCTGGCCCTCGGCGCAGCCAGCACGAGCTGTGGGGGGGGCGGAGCCAGGTCCCTGCGCTGAAAACAGTGCTGGGACCTCTGCACATGCGCGCTACAGTGGGCACGCAAGTGCAGTAGCTCCAGGCGCCGAACTGTGTGGGAAGGGCCCAAAGCACGCAGCCCCTAGCCCTGGCTGAATGGCCTCACTGGGGCTGCGTGAATAAGGCTCCTCCCACGGCCAGCTCCTGCTCCCCCCCCAGACCAGACCCGACACCCACTCCCCCCACCGCCCCCCACCTCCGGACCAGACCCGACACCCGCTTCCCCCTCCCCCTGCCTCCGGACCAGACCCGACACCCGCCCACCCCCCCCTGCCCCTGCCTCCGGACCAGACCAGACCCGACACCCGCTCCCCCCACCGCCCCCCACCTCCGGACCAGACCCGACACCCGCTCCCCCCCTCCCCGACTGGACCCGACCCGACCCACGCTCCTGTTCCCGCTCCCCGCCTCCCCGACTGGACACGACCCGCGCTCCTGTTCCCGCTCCCTGCCCCCCCGACCCGACCCGGCCCGAGCTCCTGTTCCCGCTCCCCGCCCCCCTGACTGGACCCGACCCGACCCGCGCTCCCGCCCCCCCCCCCCCCACTGGACCCGACCCCCCTCCCCCCTCCCCCCACTGGACCCGACCCGACTCCCGCTCCCGGACTGGATCCGACCTGACCTCTCTCTCTCTCTCTCTCCCTCCCTCTCTCTCCCCCCTCTCTCCCCTCTCCCTCCCTCCCTCTCCCCTCTCCCTCTCTCGCTCGCTCTCTCTCTCTCTCTCTCTCTCTCCCTCCCTCTCCCCCCCCCCGACCCGAACCGAACCGAACCTCCCTGACCCGACCCAACCGAACCCAACGCCACCTACCTGTAAGTCTGGTGCTGGGGACGGGCCCTGCCCGAAGTCTCGGTCCGGCCCGTTCAGTCTTCGGTCCCGAAAGGCCTGCCTGAAGCACTTTCACACAGGTAGGAAGATGGTTTATTTAATCTTTTCTTTGCTTATAAATGTTTATTCAGGTTGGATTTATTTGTATAATATTTGTATAAGTATAAATAAGGATTTATTATAGAATTTAATGACTTCCCTTCCCTCCCACCTCGTTCTGGACGCCTGATTTGTAACCCGCGCCTGATTTTTTAATGTGTAGAACAGGTTTTTTCAGTTCTACAAAAATCTTCACTTGCTCCATTCTACTTTAGTTTGGAGTACATTTTCACTGTGGAAACTTTGAAATCAGGCGTCAGTGGCCGGACACGCCCCCTTTTGAAGAAAAAATTCTGTTCCAAAGTAGAACTGTTCTACCTGACTAGAACTGCAGAAAAAAAATGTGGAGAATTGCGATTTCTAAGATAGTCCGTTCTCCACCAGTTGCTCCTAAAAATCAGGCGCAAATCATGTGGAAACTTGGGCCCAGTGAGTGGTAAATTTGTCATGTATGTACTTTTGGAATCAATAGCCACTAGATGGTGTCACTGTTGGAGTTTGATTTGGTCCAAGTGATTCCGGTGAATGAGTCCATTTGAAAGTTTGACCCGAAACACCCTGCTTCCCTCTTTAGCCACGACAGTGCCGGGAAGCCACGTGGGACCTTGTACATAATTTAATACAAATTCAGGATCATTGATTTCAATCTCGCGTGACACATTTGCGCTATCATGGTATGCACTTTGTTGAAGCGGCCTGTTCTATACCTGTTCATGTAGATAAGTGCTCTTTTCATGAGCAGTTCAGCAGGTGGCATCCCAGTGAGTGAGCCTGCAGTGAACCTTCAGTCACCCTCTTCAAGCCTTGCTTGATGGTTTGCACTGCTCTCTCTGCCTGACCATTGGACGCTGGTTTAAACGGGGCAGATGTAACATGTATGATCCCATTATGGGTCGTGAATTCTTTGTACTCAGCACTGGTAAATTATGGCCCGTTGTCGCTCACCAGGACATCGGGTAAACTGTAAGTGGCAAACATGGCCCACAGGCTTTCAGTAGTGGCAGCGGACGTGCTAGCCAACATTATCTCACATTCAATCCACTTGGAGTACGCGTCTACAACCACAAGGAACGTTTTACCCAAGAACGGGCCTGTATAATCGACGTGTACCCTAGACCACGGTTTGGAGGATCAAGACCATAAACTCAGCGGCGCCTCCCTGGATACATTGCTTAACTGCGAGCATGTGTTACATCTGTGAACGCAGGACTCTAAGTCCGCATCGATACCGGGCCGCCATACGTGGGATCTGGCTATCGCTTTCATCATTACGATGCCTGGGTGAGTACTGTGGAGGTCATTGATGAAGGTGGCTCTGCCCTTCTTGGGACCACTACTCGATTGCCCCACAGAAGGCAGTCTACTTGTATAGACATTTCAACTTTGCGCTGCTGGAACGGCTTTATCTCTTCCTGCATTTCCACTGGGACACTGGACCAGCTCCCGTGAAGCACACAGCTTTTGACTAGAAATAATAAGGGGTCCTGGCTTGTCCAGGATTTGATCTGTCGGGCAGTGACGGGTCATTGCTCACTCTCAGATGCTTCCATAACCATGGCTAGATCTGCGGGCTGTGCCATTTCCACCCCCGTGGTGGGCAATGGCAGCCTACTGAGAGCATCGGCACAGTTTTCTGTGCCTGGCCTGTGGCGGTTGGCGTAGTTGTATGCAGACAACATGAGTGCCCATCTCTGGATGCGGGCCGATGCGTTTGCACTCAGAAAACAGGGATATAAATGGCTTACGATTTGAATTTTAACCCAAATTGGTATTGATGCATTTTCTTTACTCCATAGACACACGCTAACGTTTCTTTTTCAATCATGCTGTAGGCTCTCTCAGCCTTAGACAGACTCCTGGATGCATAAGCAGCCGGTTGCAGTTTCCTGAAATCATTGGCTTGTTGCAATCCACACCCGACGCCATATGACGACGCATCACATGCTCGTACCAAACGCTTACATCAATCATACAACACAAGCAATTTGTTTGAGCATAGCAATTTTTTCGCTTTTACAAAAGCATTTTCTTGGCTTTTGCCCCAAACCCATTTGCTCCCTTTTCATAGTAAGTCATGAAGTGGTTCTAACAGTGTGCTGAGACCCCGGTGAGAAGTTACCAAAGTAGTTCAAGAGTCCCAGAAACTACCGCAGCTCCGTCACGTTCTGTGGCCTCGGTGCGTTCTCGATTGCCTCCGTTTTCGCATTGGTGGGCCTGATGCCGTCCACAGCAATCCTCCTTCCCAAGAACTCCACTTCAGGCACCAGGAAAACGCACTTTGAGCGTTTTACCCTGAGCCCCACGCGGTTGAGTCGACTAAGAACCTCCTCCAGGTTCTGCAGTTGCTCGACTGTGTTCCGACCTGTGACCAAGATGTCGTCCTGGAAGACCACGGTGTGCGGGACCAACTTCAGTAAACTTTCCATGTTTCTCTGGAATATTGCTGCCACTGATCGGATTCCAAATGGGCATCTGTTATAAACAAAAAGACCCTTGTGTGTGTTGATGCAGGTGAGGACCTTCAATGATTCCTCCAGTTCCTGCGTCATGTAGGCTGAAGTCAGATCCAGCTTCGTGAATGTCTTTCCTCCCGCCAGCATTGCAAAGAGGTCGTCGGCCTTTGGTAGTGGGTCTTGGTCCTGCAGGGAGAAACGATTGATAGTTACTTTGTAATCGCCACAGATTCTGATGGTGCCGTCTCCCTTGAGGATTGGGACAATAGGACTGGCCCACTCGCTGAACTCGATCGGTGAAATGATGCCCTGTCTTTGCAGCCGATCTTGCTTGATCTCTACCCTTTCTCTCATCATGTACTGTACTGCTCTCGCCTTGTGATGGATGGGTCGTGCCCCCGGAATTAGGTGGATCTGCACTTTTGCTCCTTGGAATTTCCTGATGCCTGGTTCGAACAGTGAAGGAAATTTGTTTAAGACCTGGGCAAGTGTCGTCAGCAGGCGATAGCGCTCGGACGTCGTCCTAGTTCCAGCGTATCTTTCCCAGCCAGCTTCTGCCGAGCAGTGTGGGACCATCGCCCAGTACCACCCAGAGTGGTATCTTGTGCACTGCTCCATCATAGGAGACCTTTACGGTAGCACTGCCGATTACAGGAATCAGTTATTTCTTGTAAGTTCTTAGTTTCGTGCGAACTGGAGTTAAGACTGGCTTTGATGCCTTGTTGCACCACAACCTTTCAAAAGTCTTTTTGCCTATGATGGACTGGCTCGCGCCCGTGTCCAGCTCCATTGACACCAGGAGTCCATTTAGTTCCACATTTAGCATTATCGGGGTACAATTCGTGATGAATGTGTGCACCCCATTTACCTCTGCCTCTTCTATCTGAGGCTCTGATTCATCGTGATCCTCCCTGGATCTGTCCTCCTTTGCAACATGGTGGTTTGCAGGTTTAACAGGCTTAGCAGCTCGCCTGCACACTCGTTGGAGGTGTCCCATTGTTCCACAGCCCTTGCAAATATACTCTTTGAATCGGCATGAATGGAAACGATGATCACCCCCGCAGCGCCAGGTGTTAATGTGTGCAAGGTGTTAATGGCCTTGCATTCATCACCTTTGATGGTGGACTCTGAGTCATCTGCGGACATGCAGCTGCAGGCATGTGTGACTTGCCCTGTATGTTACGATTCAAAAACAACATCACTTTGTTCACAGTACTTGTAGCAGCACTTGTGTGCTGAGAGATTTGCTTCATATTGTCACTGGTGGCAATGAACACCTGGGCTATCGCTGTGGCCTTACTCAAGGTTGGGGTCTCTACAGTCAAAAGTTTGCGAAGTATGGTTTCGTGGCCAATGCCAAGTACGAAAAAGTCTCTGAGCTTGTGCTCCAAATGTCCTTCAAATTCGCAATGTCCTGCAAGGCGTCTTAGTGCGGCGACATAACTCACCACTTCCTGACCTTCAGATCTTTTGTAGGTGTAGAACCGGTACCTCGCCATCAAATGGCTTTCCTTCGGGTTCAAATGCTCTTGGACCAGTGTGCACAAATCGTCGTACGATTTCTCCGTGGGTTTCGCTGGAGTGAGCAGATTCTTCATGAGGCCATATGTTGGTGCCCCACAGACGGTGAGGAGAATCGCCCTTTGTTTGGCAGTGCTCTCTTCCCCATCTAGCTCGTTGGCCACGAAGTATTGGTCCACAAAAGTTTCCCAATCATCTCCCTCCAAAAATTTCTCCAGGATGCCCACTGTTCTCTGCATCTTTGGGTTCGCTATCTGTATCTCATCACCAGTTGTTGTGTATGGAGAAAGAGTCAGACTGAACACTGAGCTCAAAGTAAAGTGTGACCTTAGTCTTTTATTGCAGGTTTCCAGAGTGCCTCTCCAACCTGTGAAGCCTCCTTAAATACCTGTGCTCCCAAGGGATTATGGGATCCCTTGGGACTCCAGGGGATGAGCCCTTTGGTGGCTGTACAGAGTAAATACAAGTCCACATATATAACACTCCCAATATTATTTAAAAATAAAAATTGCAGATATGAAATAGCCACATCAGCATAACCTCAGGTAACCTCTTGCCTGGTTCTTGTCTGCCACGACGTCTGGGACAGAGACAGATGCAAAAGAGAGCCAGGTTTGTTTTGTAAATGTAGCATGCTTTGCCAGCTGGGATTGTTGGTACATGTGCTAAAAGTTTCAGCTCATTAATGAACATGGTGTATCTGGAGTTAGACTCCCAGTGGAAGCAACTGGATCTTGTAAAGCTTTGTCTTGAAATCCCTACAACTATTTTTATTTTTATGTTTGAGATATCAACAATCCTGTCAGGATAAAAAATATTTTTGGCTTGCAAGGCAAGATTTCAATCGGCACCAGAATGTTGGCAAATGCAGCAAATAAGAGTTAAAAGTGAAAACTAGCTGTGAGAGGACAAGCCCCAGAAGCCAGAAGAAGATAAATCCTCTTCAGTCATTTCTAACTTCAGTGCTGCTACAAGCTGCACTATTGTCGACTTAAGCTCCTGCTGTGCAAGTGCATGGAAGTTTTTTTATTTGTTCTGCGATGTGGGAGTCGCTGCAAGGCCATCATTTATTGCCCATCACTAATTGCCCTTGAGAAGGTGGTGGTGAGCCAGAAGGTTGTGGGTTAACATAGAAACATAGAAACATAGAAAATAGGTGCAGGAGTAGGCCATTCAGCCCTTCTAGCCTGCACCGCCATTCAATGAGTTCATGGCTGAACATGAAACTTCAGTACCCCCTTCCTGCTTTCTCGCCATAACCCTTGATCCCCCGAGTAGTAAGGACTTCATCTAACTCCCTTTTGAATATATTTAGTGAATTGGCCTCAACTACTTTCTGTGGTAGAGAATTCCACAGGTTCACCACTCTCTGGGTGAAGAATTTTCTCCTCATCTCGGTCCTAAATGGCTTACCCCTTATCCTCAGACTGTGACCCCTGGTTCTGGACTTCCCCAACATTGGGAACATTCTTTCTGCATCTAACCTGTCTAAACCCGTCAGAATTTTAAACGTTTCTATGAGGTCCCCTCTCATTCTTCTGAACTCCAGTGAATACAAGCCCAATTGATCCAATCTTTCTTGATAGGTCAGTCCCGCCATCCCGGGAATCAGTCTGGTGAACCTTCGCTGCACTCCCTCAATAGCAAGAATGTCCTTCCTCAAGTTAGGAGACCAAAACTGTACACAATACTCCAGGTGTGGCCTCACCAAGGCCCTGTACAACTGTAGCAACACCTCCCTGCCCCTGTATTCAAATCCCCTCGCTATGAAGGCCAACATGCCATTTGCTTTCTTAACCGCCTGCTGTACCTGCATGCCAACCTTCAATGACTGATGTACCATGACACCCAGGTCTCGTTGCACCTTCCCTTTTCCTAATCTGTCACCATTCAGATAATAGTCTGTCTCTCTGTTTTTACCACCAAAGTGGATAACCTCACATTTATCCACATTATACTTCATCTGCCATGCATTTGCCCACTCACCTAACCTATCCAAGTCACTCTGCAGCCTAATAGCATCCTCCTCGCAGCTCACACTGCCACCCAACTTAGTATCATCCGCAAATTTGGAGATACTGCATTTAATCCCCTCGTCTAAATCATTAATGTACAATGTAAACAGCTGGGGCCCCAGCACAGAACCTTGCGGCACTCCACTAGTCACTGCCTGCCATTCTGAAAAGTACCCGTTTACTCCTACTCTTTGCTTCCTGTCTGACAACCAGTTCTCAATCCACGTCAGCACACTACCCCCAATCCCATGTGCTTTAACTTTGCACATTAATCTCTTGTGTGGGACCTTGTCGAAAGCCTTCTGAAAGTCCAAATATACCACATCAACTGGTTCTCCTTTGTCCACTTTACTGGAAACATCCTCAAAAAATTCCAGAAGATTTGTCAAGCATGATTTCCCTTTCACAAATCCATGCTGACTTGGACCTATCATGTCACCATTTTTCAGATGCACTGCTATGACATCCTTAATAATTGATTCCATCATTTTACCCACCACTGAGGTCAGGCTGACCGGTCTATAATTCCCTGTTTTCTCTCTCCCTCCTTTTTTAAAAAGTGGGGTTACATTGGCTACCCTCCACTCCATAGGAACTGATCCAGAGTCAATGGAATGTTGGAAAATGACTGTCAATGCATCCGCTATTTCCAAGGCCACCTCCTTAAGTACTCTAGGATGCAGGCCATCAGGCCCTGGGGATTTATCTGCCTTCAATCCCATCAATTTCCCCAACACAATTTCCCGACTAATAAAGATTTCCCTCAGTTCCTCTTCCTTACTAGACCCTCTGACCCCACTCCAAGAACTTGAGCACAAAAATCTAGGCTGACACTCCAGTGCAGTGCTGAAGGAGTGCTGCACTGTCAGAGGTGATGTCTTTCGAATGAGACGCTAAACCAAACGTCTGCTCTCTCAGGTGGGTGTAAAAGATCCCATGGCACTATTTCGAAGAAGAGCAGGGGAGTTATCCCCGGTGACCTGGCCAATATTTATCCCTCAATCAACAAAAGATAGACAGATGATCTGGTCATTATCACATTGCTGTTTGTGGGAGCTTACTTCTGCGCAAATTGGCTGCCGCGTTTCCCGCATTACAACAGTGACTACACTCCAAAAGTACTTCATTGGCTATCATGCACTTTGGGACGTTTGGTGGTCGTGAAAGGTGCTATAGAAATGCAGGTCTGTCTTTGTTTCTTGAACCACTGCAGTCCTTGTGGTGAAGGAGCGAGCCCCACAGTGCTGTTAGAGAGGGAGTTCCAGGATTTTGACTCAGCAACAATGAAGGAACGGCGATATATTTCACAGTCAGGATGGTGTGCAACTTGGAGGGGAACTTGCAGGTGATGGTGTTCCTATGTGCCTGCTACCCTTGCAATGTTGTGTATAGCTGCAGCTTAAGTTATGGCAAGCCTGTGTCTCACTGCCCTTTCAGTCTAATGCCTTATCTTCACATGTCAATATTCAGGGTTGTTTTTGAGCTAGCGGGTTTTTTTTTAATGTCGTGCCAGCTTTTGCTAGTTTCTAGGATGGCATGTGTGTAATACAAGCAGGGAAGTAGAAACTGAGCCCTTCTACTCTGCCTGATTGAATTACACGCTGACTTTACCAATTGAGCCGTTCGGTGAGTGCTAAGTATTTTTTCCAAACATAAATTTGATAGTGCCAACTTTCCTTCCTCCTCCCCCACCCTGGCACTAGATGGGGGCGAAATACCTGATGTACGCTGCTGCTGTCCAACCCCAGGAGTTCCAGCACAGGCCTGCTCCCTGACAGGTCTTAATGTTAGCCGAGGCGACAGGAAAATGAGGGGCAGCACATACACACATACACACAGCACATACACACAGCACATACACACACAGCACATACACACAGCACATACACACATACACACAGCACATACACACACAGCACATACACACATACACACAGCACATATACACACAGCACATATACACACAGCACATACACACAGCACATACACATACACACACACAGCACACACACACAGCACACACACACAGCGCATACACACATACACACACAGCACATACACACATACACACAGCACATACACACACAGCACATACACACATACACACAGCACATATACACACACAGCACATACACACAGCACATACACACACAGCACATACACATACACACACACAGCACATACACACAGCACACACACACACACACACAGCACATACACACAGCACATACACACAGCACATACACATACACACACACAGCACATACACACAGCATATACACATACACACACACAGCACACACACACAGCACATACACAGCACATACACACACACAGCACATACACACAGCACATACACACATACACACAGCACATACACACAGCACACAGCACATACACACAGCACATACACACAGCACATACACACAGCACACACACACACCACATACACACAGCATATACACACACACACACACAGCACATACAGCACATACACACAGCACATACACACAGCACATACACACAGCACATACACACAGATACATACACACATACACACACACACACACACAGATACATACACAGATACACACACACAGATGCACTCACACACACAGCACACACACAGATACACTCACAGATACACACAGATACACACAGAGATGCACACACACACACACAGATACACACAAACACAGCACTCACACACACAGCATACACAGATACACACACACACACACACACAGATACACACACACAGCGCACACACACACACACAGCGCACACGCACACCACACACACACACACACTAGGAGTAATTATGTAAAGCAAGGCTCCCTGGATGGATTCTCCCTGGACCAGAGTGTAGGTCGTATATAGGACTATAATGGTATAGGACTGATTCTGTGATCTACATACCCGTCTCACAAAGGTATCTTTACTGCTTTCAAATTAAAAGCAGAAAAAAATTAGCACCAAATGGCCTGAGGTCTGGCTCTAAGAGATGTCACAGACACATGGCGGCACCAGAAACAGGTCTCTGCTGAGATGTCCAGGAGGGTCTGTATTTGCCTGTTAAATAAATGTGTACGTAACATATGAGATAAGTTGCACCTGCGTTTATTTTACCACCAAGATCTGCTCTTTTTCCTCCAAATCTAGGAGTGCTAAAGGAATTTCCATCGTGCCGATACAGCACCACTGAAAATACAAATTAAGCAATATAATATGCAAACAACAACTTTTCCCATAAAAATTAAAGCGCGATGCTCACCTTTAAGAAGTCTGCTTCTAACAGGCCATCCACAAACTGTCGTGCCCAGTTCAAATAGCTCAGAAATGCTGCCAGAGATAAATACGAACATATTTAAACTGCAAGATCTGGCATGCAGCCGGTTATATTTTGTTTTAATTTTAATGAGGCTTGCACCAGTCACGAGCACAACCTTCAAATTATCACCATTTTCCCTGGAGGAATAATACAGCACACAGCAATCACATGCACTAGCCTGGGGCCAACAGGCAACCTCAGCAAGACTCCGCCCCACCAGTGAGATCTGGAGCCACTATCCCGAACAGAACCAGACACTGGGGAGGAACCACCCACCTGAAGGAATGAGGTCGATGGACTGAATGACCTTTCCTTGTTCTTACCTTAAGAAGGCCAGGGTCACTGATAGCAAGGACGCCACATCCAGGCTTGAGTTCACATCAGACTCATCTCCTATCCCTACATGAATACTGCCCTGTACCTTGCATCTGCTGAGAGCCTAATCCTATACATCTACTCAAGGAAGAAGGTGTTAGCCTTGGCTCAGGGGTAGTATTCTTGCCTCTAAGTCAGAAGGCTGTGGGTACAAGCCCCACTCCTGAAACTTATATATAACCTAGACTGACATTCTAGTGCAGTACCGAGGGAGTGTTGCAATCAGATGTGCTGTCTTTTGTTGAGATGATAAACTGAGGCTCCATCTGCCCTCTCACGTGGACATCAAAATATCCCGTGGCTCCTTTCGGCAAGCAGGGGACATCTCCCAGCCAAAGTTTATCCCTCAACCAACATTACTGAAACACAGATTATCTGGCCATTTATCGCATTGCTGTTTGTGGAAGCTTGCTGTGGGTTGCCACATTGCCTTATGTGACGACTGGAACTGTCTGTTTGTGGATATTGAGCGAGGACAGAATCTGGCTTGGATGTGATGCTCCCGACAGTCGAATAGCATGCCAACACCACTGCCTAGGCTCACAGTAAAGAATAAACAGTTGGCTCCCACTGCCCTTGGCTCAGTACCCAAGCAAGGTGTGAGTGTTCTCAGGAAAAGGAGAGAGGAGCAGAGAAAACTGAGAGAAACAGGAGAAATGGAAAATCCAGATGTAAAACTTTAATTTGAGCATCTCTATTATTCCATTTGTACCAGTGAGTCCCACAGAACATACCCTGAGGAGCACAACTATACACCCATCCCACACCAGGTTGATTCTCTATTGTGATTTTCGTAACCAAGCGAAGATTCCTAGGATGCAATCGGGGTGGAAATTCGGTGCCGCCTGCATTGAGGTGGTGACACCGCCTGGCGGTAACTTTAGCACCGGGCCATGTCTACCCCCTCAAAGTACGGAATTCAGTCGTTTTCCCCAGTGAGAAGAGTGGAGTGCTAAGAGACTCGCCCTCGAGGGCCAACGGAGCAATAGCGCAGGAGGCCCACTCCAGTTTCTGCCGCAAGGAGGCCAGCGTCCTGACCCCTGAAGATGAGGAAAAAAAATGTTGGTGAAAATTTCAATGACCTACACCCACACTTCCCCACTGCAGCCATAAATAATTAGAAGTTAAATAAATTACATTTTAAAACTTACCTTGCCCCAGGACCACCGACGTTCGGATTTAGGCCATGTCTCATTTTAGGGTCTTATCCCACGGATAATCTAATCTTAATTCTTTTGCCCTCTTTCTAAAAAAATTATCGCCTTCCCCTCCTTCAGCCTCCTTATGCTGTGCAACATTGACAGGGGCACCACGTAGCTAACCCTATGGCGTTTCCTTTATCCCTGTGGTATGTACCTGGCCTCCAGCTTCTGTCGTCTGATAGCCCAGCCAAGATTAGGAACACAAGCAAAATACTGCGGATGCTGGCAATCTGATGCGAAAACTGAAAACGCTGGAAATGCTCAACAAGTCAGTCAGCGTCTGTGGAAAGTGAAACAAAAATAATGGTTCACAATGATGACGTTTCGTCAGAACGTTCTGTGTGTGGGTGATGAGTTTGTGTGTTTGTGCCTTTTTGCTGGGTGTGTGTGATGCGCGCGTGTGTGTGTATGTGTGTGTATGTGCTGTGTGCGTTTTGTGTGTGTGCGTTGTGTGTGTGTGCATGTGTGCTGTGTGTGTGTGTGTGCTGTGTGTGTGTGTGGTGTGCTGTATATGTGTGTGTGTGCTGTATGTGTGTGGTGTGCTGTGTGTGTGTGTGGTGTGCTGTATGTGTGTGGTGTGCTGTATGTGTGTGGTGTGCTGTGTGTGTGTGTGTGCTGTGTGTGTGTGTGGTGTGGTGTGTTATGTGTGTGGTGTGCTGTGTGTGTGTGCTGTGTGTGTGTGTGGTGTGCTGTGTGTGTGTGTGTGCTGTGTGTGTGTGTGTGCTGTGCTGTGTGTTGTGTGTGTGGTGTACTGTGTGTGTGGTGTACTGTGTGTGTGTGTGGTGTGCTGTGTGTGGTGTGCTGTGTGTGTGTGCTGTGTGTGTGTGTGTGTACGCTGTGTGTGTGTGTGTACGCTGTGTGTGTGTGTGTACGCTGTGTGTGTGTGTGTGTGTGTGCTGTGTGTGTGGTGTGCTGTATGTGTGTGTGTGTGCTGTGTGTGTTGTGTGTGTGTGTGCTGTGTGTGTGTGTGTGTGGTGTGCTGTGTGTGTGGTGTGCTGT